>NW_027287161.1:1567478-1844978 GCF_022747635.1 Hetaerina americana | reverse complement strand
TGTGCAAGATGGGTCCCTCGCGTATCTCAATGAGCTGGCGGCGAAGGACTATGCAGCAGGAATACAGAAACTTGTCACACGTTATGACAAATGCCTTAATTTGCTTGGAGATTATGTTGAGAAGTAGTTTAAAGTATCCTCTTTCAAATAAAATTTTTTATGTTTGTTAATATTTACTTTTGTGTCTTTATTTCACGAACGGGTACTACTTTCCGGATGACCCTCGTACTTCAATTTACTTAAACTGAGATTCTGGAGGAATCCAAAAACTTTGCAGCTTTAAAAGAGTCATGTGGAAATAGATTAAAAATAAATGTACCCAACTATAGTAATGTGATTAAAGAAATTGAGATTTCTATTGTTTGCATTCTATATCAATTAAATGTGAGAATGATAGTCCTTAATTTTTATGTCTGTACTACTCATTTTGAATGAAATTTTTCCTGGTTTAATGCAGATAGACCTTTACGCAAGGAGAACTAATTTACCCTTTAAGCTTCAAGAATTAAAGGGTATACCATGCGTTACCCCCTAAGAATGGAATTCGCAGAATAATCAAAAAGCTAAAGGAAATCTCCAAAAGCGAGGAAAAAATGAGAGTTACAGTAACGTGAGGCTGTCCTCGCTTGTTCTGTCCTTACTTAAAGAGTTGGAGGGGAATAATCGTAGGTATGATTTTTGGAGAATGAGTAGCGAAAGAAGGCAGTCCTAAGGTGGTACCGATTCAGTTTAAAATGCATTAATTTAATTTTCAATTACGCCACCGTCTCAAATTCACAAGGAAATAGTAATGAAGTGTGCACAGATTTATAGTCTCCCCGAGGACGAGCACATTACTCCAACGCTATAAAACGCCATCATATCTTTAGGCCTTCGTCTCGCCTGTACAGGGAAATTGGTATTCCGACCTGGAGTTAATATTCATATCCTAATAGCACTTTAAGATAAAACTCAATAGGATAACGTCCGGTATCCTAAGTTAAAGGTAGAGGATGGAGTGGAAGTAAACGGCGCATGAGGGCAAGGAGGAACGAATGGGATATTGAATTCTTTCTCTTAATATTCTACTTTCCGGTTGTACTCATTCCCCGAGTTGAAGCCCTCCAAAATTAGGGAGATATGTGAAATGACGCGGTGCCCATCGGTATGCATTACCATCTTCAGAAGACATTTCTGAACGGTTCGACTCAGACATGTCCCCCATTTGTAACTACGACAAACTAGGCCGTCAGAGTCGGTGGTTGCCCTGGAGGAGGAGTACTAGTATGAGTGAATTGGAGCGGAGGCCATAGCAGTCCATTCTGGAAGATTATGTGGATAATAGACGTAGTTGCTCTATCCTAATTATCGTTACGCGTATTCATATTATTTTTTTGTTATTTCTCGTCAAAGATCGTAATGACTAATACGAGAGATACAGTTATTTGTATCAGGCTTCTAACTTAGTAGTTAAAACACTCATTTAGTAATTTAGGAAAGTGAAATAATATTTCAAGAATTGTAATCATTGAGATTCTCCGATTAAGGCATTTCCATTAGCAAATGAGAGTTACCGTGGCGATGGCTGAAATGATTTCCTCACCAATACTACGTACCGCAGGATAGTGTAGGTAACTATTTATTAAGATGTGAAGCGTAGGTGGTAAACACAGGTAGCAGTCGCCATTTGGGTCCTGAAATTATTATGCCGATCAATAGCAATGATGATGTAAAGCACATATGAAATGATCTGACCTTTGTCCATCTGCGGTCAATCTCTTTTCCGGTGAAGCCACTTCTCAGCCAGTTGACCCCGGGGAATTCATTTTAGCGAAAACTATTACGTGACGATTATTTTATTTGGCGAAAACTGGTTGACATGGAAGCCAATTTAATACCTCAAGCCTATATTGGTTTCGTGGCAGGGTTAATTCTCTGAAGTACTTTTTAATCACCATTCAAGTTTGTATTTGCTATAAAAACAGTAAAGTGGTTTTCCAGCAGCAAATTGAATTCTGTTTCCGACTTTTAATTGCATTTCTGCTTGTCCATGCCGAGCTCGCGGAAAATGTTGGAATACTAATAATCAATAACTAGCTATTCAGGTTTCTTTTTGCGCGATTGATAGGGAAAATTTGGGTCAGCTTCGATGCGTAAAGAGTTATGAAACTTATTAAGATATTATTAAGAATATACAACCAATTTTTAGTGAAGGATATTGATTGATTTTGGATCAAACTGAAGTGCACTGGGTAGAAGTTTGATATATCACAAAGAAAGTTTCGCTAAGTAGTTAAAACCAAAGTTCCACTGAAGTAATACTACTGTGCAATAATTACTCTAAAAGCAGAGTTCTGTAAAAACTCCTCTGTGTCTCACAAAAAAAGCCACAGGAATTTTTTCATTTGCTCCATTTGCTTTTAGTGCAATGGATGGTAATACTCCTTTGGAATGGAAATTTTTATATGCTATTGTGTTTTTTCTTCAGTATCTCCATACTTAATTTTACTTTATAATATTAGCAATGAAAGCCGTCATTTACAAATAAAATAGTTCAACCCGGTAATTTGTTTCTCTTGATTGGAAATGAATGATCAAATTTGATTCCAAAATCTGTTTAAATAGCTCGTAAAAATATTGTACTACTAAGTATGGCTTTCATTCATTACGATAGTGTTGCGGAAGGTAGACATTTTATGAAAACGATAGTTTATTTGCATTCAAATTGACTACAAACTAGGTTCTACAGTTCCAATGACCTTAGACTCATGCCTATCCTGTGCTCATAGCAGTGACATGACGTTTTCTGTCATAAATACTTCATTCTATTCCTATGAGTTACGAGAATAAGAGATGAGAAGGAGCGGGTCCGTGATTGATGGGATAGCCAATTAAGTACTTCAGTTCGGCCATAGCCTAGCAAATGAATCTCAAGTAAGGAATTTTCGCATAATATCATTAGAATTAATTCAATGATTTCAGGCTTTATTTTGTGAAAATTCACGAACACTGAGTCAGTAAATTTTGGTTTTTTTCCACACTAAACTTTATCGCACAACCGGTTTCGACGCATAGACGACATCATCGGATATCATTAGGTCCAACATAGTTCTGAATGCTCCATCCCTCATGATATCACCTTTGCATTGAAACCGGTAGTCGTGTAATAAAGTTTTGTGCAAAGAAATACTAAGTTTACTTATCCAATGATTATTAGAATATTTATTTCATGCTGCGTTATGAAAGAGTTTTGATAGAATGAGGAAATTCTTTGACTTACGGCCCTACATATATCCGATCCAGCACCAACATCGTCTGTGCTTATTTTACAAGTTGCTCGAGAAACAGAGTTTAACGACTTTTCCCAGGGAACGTAGAAAGGAAGGGCGCTCGTTTGAATAAATGAAACGACTCCGTTTCAGGAGCCACATGGCGACTGCTGTCAGTACCAAGCATTTGAGCTGACTCTCAATACGATTAATATGCAGACCGCTGTAGTGTCGGTAAAGAATTGAATCCGTTCGTCGCTATACGAATGGAATGGTAAGCGCGCAGCTCATTTAACCGCCTACTAGGTCTAAGGTCTAGGCCTAAAAACTAGCTTGATTTGCAAGACTTCTGGCGAATAGATGAGCGGTCATCTGCTTCCGGGATATTAGAATCTTGAGGATGAATGTTACGACTTTTGGAATGCAAATGAGATATCTTTTGCTAAGGTAGTATCAATGACTGAAATTATTCATGATATGCACTCAGGAGTACACGAAATGTGTTGCAGAATACTGAAATGCAAACTCAGTGCCGTGAGAAGAGTTATGTACATTCTCGACCCCCTCTGTTTTTCCCTTTGTCACTAATAATACTTGTAACATTTGAATGCCAATCTGAATGGGCAGACTAGTCCCAATATTAAGCCTCACTGTTTTTCGCTTCTCCTCTTTCATCCTCCACCGAGTCACACGTTGTCACAAAGTTTTAAACCCACCTAATAAATGCATTGAAAACCAGACCCTGAACGGTTTTTCAAACTAGAGCCAACGTAAAATGCTACGTTTGGGTATCAGCTATTTTGGGCGTTTTGCTATGAAAGTTACATACGCATTCCCTCGCCTGCTCTCCACAATTTGCTCTCCCTCACCCCTTCGGATGTGGGGCCAATGATTTTTGAAGGACCGCCATGCAAATATTTTCTAGCCTAATGTAGGATTACGAGCTAGCTTCTTTGAAGTACGAGAGATGGGTCGGACGCCATTTAAGCTTATTTTTGATTTATGGGTCCTCGTTACTTTATGTTAAGCGCTATCTCTGTTCAAACTGTGCCGTTTCTCATTTTCTGTCATAATCGCTCTTTATAGCAGAGAAGCCTTAAGCCCTCGCCAGTTCATAAGCTTTGAATATTTTTTTCTATCACCATAGTGAGACTAAATAGGGATAAAATCGTGCACTGGCTGCCGCGGCGAAAACCTGGATCATTAGGGGGGAAAAAAGATATCCTCGTCTTTTTCATGGATTTAATAATCAATTCCCCGGCCGAGATTTCTTTCATTGCGAATTAAATCGTAAAATAAAACGTTTCTGTGGTGTGGTGAAAGGTGGTGATTGGGGAGAGAGAACTCCATTGGAGTGGTTCGGAGGCAGACGAGATATTTCTCGCTCCTCCGCGGTATAATGCCCTCTAATGAACGCTCTCGCGCTAGCCGATAAATGGAAGACGCAAAAGGCTATTACCTCATTGCCTTGCATATTTCTATCCGCTTCCTTCTCCTTCACTGCTCTTCTCCGCGTCTCTTCACATTACGCGTGACGTTTATATCTCCTTAGTGTTGTGAAATTACTCATTTATTTTGGTCGCTGAGGACCACCCGAACAAAGGCAACGTGGACCCGAAAGTCCACGTTGCCTCTGAATAGCTCTAGCTTGCAATTTCTCAGGTTTAAGTCGTAGTATACGCGGAAATGCCAATGAACTAAGTGCATTTTGCAAATCACAGTAACAGGAGACAAATGCACTTTTATAAATGTTAATATTATTTTAAATCAATGAATGTATTCAATGGTAGGAAGAGGACGAATAATATTTTCATTCATGAAAAATATTTTCAATGTATTTTTAACCTTCTAATGCTTTTGGTTCTTTTCATGGAGAAGGAAGGAACTCTTCCTTCCTGGCTTGACCCCCGAAAATTCGAAAACGTGTGTTTCTTTCCTTTTTTGTATGATTTGTGTTTTTGTTATTGTATGCTTATGCTTACACCATATACATTATATATATATATATATATATATATATATATATATATATAAAACTTGGACAGCAACAAAAAATATAAAAACACATAAAAAGACAATATAAAAACATTTTATATATATATATATATATATATATATAAAATGGCACAGCACCTCGCCTGCAAACCTGTGGCATCTGACCCATACCCCCCAGGAACACGCCGAGACGAGGACCATTACTCTTCTTAGTTCAACTCATAGTTGAAGTGTTCACTGCTGCACCGGTTATTTTCGGCTCGGTTCTGAAAGTGTGAATATAATGAATATAGATTTTTGAAGATTATTATCATATAATTTGCAGTTGTAAAGGAAGATTTTCGATTAGTACTGGGAAAATCTCAGATTTTACCTTATGAGTTAAGAATTAATCATTATGAAACGAAGGCAGTTATAAACAAATGGGAAATCTAAGATCAGTATTTAATTTGGCGTAAAAGTTTAATGTGGAATAATCATTAAATTTAACAGTTCGCTTATTTAGGGAGTGTTTTGGAGGTGGGCGGACCAAGTAGCGGCGACATTGAAGAAGACATTCGTTAAGTAAAGAAGCATCTGCAAAGAGGCGGGAGTTGATAACAGGTGTCTCCACGGGAGATGTTGAGGAAAGACTCGTGAAAAATTTTGATATGGAGCCCACATGTGTTTGGCTCGGAAAGTTGGTCGTTGAGGAGATGGACAAAGCGCGTATCGGAGGCTTTCGAGATGTGAATGTCGAGGAGAATAGATGAAATCTATCGGATGATTATCAAAACAAACGACGATGTTCCAGCGAAAGTAAAGAGCGAGGGTTGTTGGGTGAAAGTGAAAGAAGGAAGTACAAGTGGAAACAGTAATTATTGAGAAGCTATATGATACTGAGGGTGGTAATAGATTAATGAAATTGGTGGAGGCAGAAACTAGAAATGAAAAAATAATAACTTTGTGATTCGACAGAAAATGTTTTGTGGAATCACAAAATTATTGTTTTTTCATTTCTCATATGAATCGATTCCGTAAAGTTACGCCTAAAACCATCAATTTTAGAAATATAGACAGAAAGTATTGAAAACTAAAAGATGAGAACTTTCTGTATTTAGTGTGTCGTTGATGAAGGATGATTTCGTCATGTTAGTCATAGCTCAGCTGTAGAGTTAGGTGTAGTGCCAGAGTGTATTGAAAACCTACCCTTACCCGTTTGACTACTGCTGTTGTTATGACTACCGTGAGGTTTTTCCTTAATGGCTCTTACAAATGATATCTACCATTTTGCACGTAGCTGGATAAAAATAGGTTGAACCCAGAAGGAATACTTCCAGAATTAAGCCTGGGAAAGTTTGGTAATTGGCATGCGATCAGCACCAACATATTTGAATAACTACCCGCTAATATATTTAGCCCTGCTTCTGGTGCATCCTTTGTCCTCCAATCGAATTTACCTTACATCTATTTAAATCTATGAGGGACCTGATGTAAAGTAGGATGTTCTGTTTTGCTAGGGGTCACAAATTATTTAATTAGTAATTATGTCCATCCAAAACCCTACCTTAACCGGTAGATTACCTAATAATAATACATGAAGCCCCGCAACCAGCCGCAAGGGCGTGTGGCGGGGGGTGTTAAGCCACCACCCACGAAAGGGAACAAAACCACATTCAAAATCAACACATACATGTCAACCTATACTCACAGTGGCGTATACATTCATGCAAAAATCTTTCATTTTACACGCATGCAAATACATATACTATCATCTAACAAATAATTGCACCTTAAGATGCAGTAAGAACTTTATTCAATGCCTTAGAAGAGAGAAGAATAGATAAGAGAAGAGTGTTTATCATATACATATATTGATATACATGACCCGACTATATAGAAATTTACCGAATATATAAGTCTTAATTTCGCACTATACTCTACCATCATTTCCCTACTAGGGGTAATTTAAATCCCAACTGTTTTGAGTGATGATTCACGTGACATGATTGGACGTTTTAAAAGTACACCAACGAGGGTCTATCCGTGGGAGTGGCAACGATGCCGTTTCCTTTGATGTCGTCGAGAGCGATCGATTGCCATCTCCTCGTTCTCCGCAAATTTCGCAATGGGAGTCATTCACATCTTTATCGCCGCCACCGTGAATACTCTTCACTTGTTATGTCTAAAGTTCCTCATTCCATACTAGCATATTATTTTCTGCCAATGTAAATGAGTCTACGTTTCATCACGGCATTTTCAATTATCAACATTATTTCAAATCCTGCCTCCAGAGAACCAAGACTCAAGATAGACTTCAAATATAATAAAAAGAAATTTCAGAAATTCCAAATGTCTATATTCAACGAGAAATCCTTTATGGTCATACACTGCTGACCGAACGTAAACTTCCTCTCTCGACTCTTCAAACGCGACTCCTAAAAACTTAGGGAACGATTCTCTGAAAGAGGCGTTTTGAAGTTTTTAGTCTTTCCACCCGTAAAAGCGTTGTAAAATAAAAATGAAGAGGCACGGAGAGAAGTTTTTCAACCGTAGGAGACATCATTGTGATCACTTTTTGCTCCTTCCCCCTTTACGAGTCACCCTTTTTTGGTTGTATCCGCTCCGGGGCGAAGGTTATCTCCGCACTAAAAATGTTCGCACGTGACGCGGTAATTAAAGCGGATTTAATAGCGAATTTAATTGCTTAAGGTTCCTCTGCTTCCCGACACGATCCATGATCCCGCTTTCTCATTTTCCTTTCCCCCTTCCCCTTCGGCCCCCAACACCATTTCTTGCCCACTTATGTTCCCTCCATCCATCTTTTCTCGCGTCACATTATTATCGACCTCACCCCCGCGTCCCATCTCTTATAAATAATGTGAGCACGCGACGGTACTGCTTTCACGTCGCCTCACCAAGAGATTATCCCGGGGAACGAAATGTCTGACATTTTTCTGGGATCTTTACCTCTATACGCATGTCTCGCATTCGTTTGGCACTAGCGCTACCCAAATAAAATATTATCGAGATATCGCGATATTTATATTATTTCGAGAAAATATTATTCTTAGGTAAGATGTCTGTCCGATAAATACGCGAAATAAAGACATAAAAACTTTATTTTGCAAAATTTAGTCTTCTGCGATTTTGCTCCCTTCAAAGTACTCTCCATTCGTTGCCATGCACTTATTCCATTTTCTTTTCCACTTGTCCAACCATCCACTTTTCCACTTGTTCCAACATCTTGTTCCTTTAAAAGCCCCAAGAATTTCAGAGTTTAAGAGGACGCCTCGGTAGCTTAAGTGGCTAAAGCACTCGACCGGATATTGAGGGATCTGGATTCGAATCCCAGTCAAGGCGAATGATTTTTACACTCTGAAATTGTTGCATTGAAATGCACATTAGCGGATGACTCCGTTAAAAGTTACTGTTGCGGCATCTCCCGCAGTTTCTTTGGAATTCTTTTCCACTGTTTTGAAACACCTTTTTAAGTCCTCGGCAGTTAGGTTTTTTAGTGTTTTCGTCGTATCTTGGTTTATTGTGTCCATATCATCACAGTGAAGTACCATAATCACATTTTTGCATTTTGGGAAAACAGGAAAAAGTCGCAGGGGACGAGATCTGGTGAATTAGGAGAATGATCAAGGATGGTGATTGAATTGAGGTGCAATGTCATGGTGAGAGATCCATCCATCATGTTCGGCTAAAATAGTGTGCACTGTCGATTTTCCGAAATTCAGTTCACCAGCTATCATTCGGACAGTTTTTCGACGTTCGGTAAGGACAAGGGACCGCACACGATCAATGTTATCGCCAACACAAGTGGTTAAAGGTCGTCCCGACCTCGCATCATCCGTGGTGTCTTGTCGGCCATCTTTAACGCTTAATCCATTTGAAAATGGATTGACAAAAATTCAGTAACTTCCCGATTACAGCCTTTCACCAAAAAAATTGATGCTGATTCGTTGCTCCATAATTTCGTCATTGTCCATTTTAGACAAACAGTAAAGACAAGGACAAGAGAAACTATCGTAACTGGCACCATGCGCACAGCTCGACGATCCGCCAAGCACATACGGCTCATTGGGTCTCTGGCAACTAGCGCCGCTAGTGGGCGGGGCTATATAGTAGTCCTCGTCATGGACACCAGATTCCACCAGTTCGCGCATTTATTGCACAGACTAAGAATGCCTGTGGCTTATATCCACCTAAACATTCATCAAGAATAAATCATTAAAAATATCACTCAGCAGATACATGAACTGCAGTCCAAATAACCTCTTTGGAAACTTTCTTTTTTCGAAATGCTACCTCATCTGTAATAGCCCAGAGAGTTCAATCTTATACTTGTAACTTGTTAAAAGATATTTTTTAATTGCTAGTAGTATTGAAGATATTGGTCTACATTTGCAAGCTTTCGTTCGTAAATTAATGTATTATGGATAATGTATATGCCATAGGTATAGGATAAAATCCTATGCATAATAAGGTGTGGCTACATACTTGTGGGTGAAGGGGGATATTTCACCCAGGAGTTAAACCATTTTTAATTCTCAAATGCAGTATCCGGGCATCCAAAAATATATATTGCGTCAAATTAGTGACAAGTGTGCCAGAGGCATATATTTTATAATGAAAAATTAAATGAACCATATTTTTTATGATATGTAATTACGATATTAATCACGAACACTTCACCCCTTTGACGCATGGAGGGATGATTTTCGTCCTTGCTTGGCTGTCAAGTGACAATATTGTTTTATAAGTATGTTTTTACGGGTATTGATTTTTACTCGCGAGCACCACTGAAAAGCAATTATTAATGACTATCCATCGTGTGCTGGGTCATAAAAATATTGCTTTTCGAAGACAATGAGGGCTTAGTTAATAAAACCGAGATTTTATCGTAATAATGGATTATCATCAAAATTCCAAAGAAACTGCGGGAGATGCCGCAACAGTAACTTTTAACGGAGTCATCCGCTAATGTGCATTTCAATGCAACAATTTCAGAGCGTAAAAATCATTCGCCTTGACTGGGACTCGAACCCAGATCCCTCAATATCCGGTCGAGTGCTTTAGCCACTTAAGCTACCGAGGCGTCCTCTTAAAAGTCTTCAGAGTTTAAGAGGACGCCTCGGTAGCTTAAGTGGATCTGGGTTCGAGTCCCAGTCAAGGCGAATGATTTTTACGCTCTGAAATTGTTGCATTGAAATGGATTATCATGTTAGAATCTGGTTAAAAGACAACGTAATTACATTAGACTTTAACGAAAGCTAAGAAATTCTTTGACTATTACTGAATCTACTTCGCAAAGGAAAAAAAATGTTTTTAAAATTTTCTCGTTAAATACTTTATAAATATATTAAAAATAAATTACCCAATACAGTTCATAGATTTATTTTCCTTAGGAGTAATTTAAAATGGATATTCCAATATTATACTTCCTTCATAATAAATCTTGTAGCTAGAATAAAATGGTATGCGTGTGTTAGCATATTTTGTTATAGCTAGAATGAAATATCCACGGAAAATATCGTATTTTTTTTCCTGGAGCATACGTTTGATTGACATTAATATGGTATCAACGTACTTCCACAAACCCCGCCGATAGTCGCGATACTCCGAATTAATCTCCTCTTGGCTTAATTTACCCGGTGCTTGACTTGGCAAGGTGTATTAGCATCGTCGGCTTTAATTCCGCCGAGTACTGCAGTCTAGTTAGGGTACTTGGCTACAAAATTTCCGGGGCCCTCCAGGTTCAATCGATCGATGATGAACGCCGATCTTGCATCTTAATAAAGAGATGACAAAGACTATTGAGTGCGTCATTCCAGCAAATAACACTCTTCACCCAAGAGTTGATATTGAGCATCGGACACCCACAATTCAATTTGAGTTGGCTCATTGAAGCTCCTTTCGCCCTCTCTTAGTAAAACATCTGATGCTCAATCTATTTCTTTCGCCAGTGATGTTAATATATATTAATGTTACAATAAATTCCAATAATGAATCGAAAGATCTCTCTTCTGGGTTTCGTGCTGGATGCACACCGATTTATTTTTTCAATTAAATTATACAGTCCTTTCTCTATGTAAATCGTAATTGAACTTATAATTTTCTGGAAATACCTCTTTCTTTTTTTGGATTTGTAACATTCGCATACAAATGTTCACCCTACTCACTCGTGTCAAATTAGAAATGTCAAATAATTATGAAATAACATCAGTTCGTCGTGCTCCTAAAATTCCGCTATATATTTCATTCTATGCTACTATCAAATTATTTTATTTTCCAGTGTGCCATAAATTGTCTTGTTTGAGGATTAAACTTTTGTATTGTTTATTGTAGGAGTAGTGCCTAAGCACGCGAGTCCTTTCCTTACTTTTCGATGGGACGTACCTCTACATATAGTTTCCCCACCCATAATTACGGAGACCGTTTAAGAGGATCCGATTTGGCTCCAGCTTGTGATCCGCAAACTGGAGCCAACTCGGTGCGATGGGATTTTATTCAATGGCCGACGTTCGCCATTCCGAACCCCGTGCAAAAGAGAGAAGCAGGTGGAGGAAGGTAGAGAAAGAAACGAACGGCAGGAAGGGAAGGGAGTGGATGGAGGAAGGAAGGGGAGGCGAGGGGAGCAAGGTGGTAAGAGGAGACATAGGCCGGAGTTCTTCAAGGAACGGTATAAATTCAAAAAGTACATTTTCTTATTCCCCGAATAACGCTTCCTCTCCTCCTCTGACACCACTTAAATCTCCAGGTCTCCGCGGCAAAAGTGGGAGCTCGAGCTAAAAGTCTATTGCTTTTGTGAGGCAGGGAGAGGGAGAAAAAAAACTTTCCTCTGGTAATATTTTCTATTGAACGGCAGAATGGCGCTTGCTCTTGGAGTAGGGCAGTTCCTTTTTTTTGTGGAAATGGTTTTATTTTTGGGGGCGACCACGGCTCCCTCCCTCTCTCTCTCTCTTTCTCGCTCTGTACACCCCCCCTCCACACCCTGACTCTCGAGTTCCTCCGGCTCCCCGCCTCCCCCCTCCCCCCCCTCTCCCCGACCCCCCACCCTCCCCGTCTCACTCGCACCGACGGCGGACATCATCCCACGCGCACGACGTGCCAACGCACGCACACAATGACGCTGTCCTCCCTCCCCCTTTTGCCTTGCTCCCTGGCCCATGCAATCGCACGCACGCCGACGCCCTAGTATGCACACACGGAGGCACACAGCCCAAGGAAAACTTTTACCCTTCACGCTCCAGGACTTGATAAAAAAATAATAATAAATGTAATAATAGGTCTTTTTCCTCCATGATGTATTTTTTTCGCCTTCGTTTTCTCTTTATCTTTTTCACTCGCTTAGCTGACCTCCTCCATCACTTCTTCTGCCCCCAGTCCTCTCCGAAGACTACCCTCTCCTCCCATCATCCCAGGAAATATATATATATATATATATATATATATATATATATATATATATATATATATATATATATATATATATATCAATACATACATTTATATACCGTATATATTTATATATATATATATTTATTTATAGAATATTTAAAAACCTACATGTATATATATACGGTATATAAATGTATATATATGTATATATATATATATATATATATATATATATATATATATATATCACGTATTCCCTCCACATTCAGGTTCAGCACAACCTTCTCCGTGAATGGAAATATAATTTCAACTTTTCACCTTCGCATGTACATAAATCCTATCTTTTCTCCGACCATAATTCTTTTTCTGCTCTTCTCCAACATTTCCTTTCTCTCCTCCTTCCTTCTCTTTTCCTCTCGTCCCATTCCTCCTGCCCGCTCTTATCATTTTTCGGAGCCCTTAAGAAACGTTGGGCGTTTATCTACTCATGGGCTTCCTGTTTAACCTCTTGGGGATGATGGAATTTCCCGATCCAAGCCTCGGCGCTTCAGTCAATTAGCCTTCGTGCCAAGTTGCACGTAACGCAGTTAAATTACCCTCCACGCCGCAAGATCAGGAAGGTAGTTGAAAGTGAGTGATGGCTATTAGATCGATTGAAAAACTCCGTTTTGGGAAATATGTTTGGCGATATACTTACTGCACTGGTTGATTTTTTCAGAAGGGTCGTAGCCTTCCCGAAGTTGTAGACACTATTATAAATAATGTCTATAATATAATATCTCGCGTTTGCATCTGCATCTTCACGGCTTCCCGGGACAAACTCGAAGAACTAAGAAATGTACTTTTATCGGCAAATGTTCTAGTTTGACTATGAATTCAATCAGACTAGGGAGAGACATTAATTATTTAAAGACATTTTAAAAACAGATTTCAAACTTGAATACGCTTCCGTATTTTGGGAGAAGGATTTTAATCATTAATATAGCCTTTAATTCCTCTTATTATGCATTGAATACACTTTAGAAAGTCGAATTTTCAGTTATTCGCGTCGAAATTCAGTTAATCTGACTCGAATATATTGATATTCGAGTCAGAATTAGTAGCTCCATTTTTTTGCCGATTTTGAACAATCTAAAGTGAATCGACGCAGTATCCTATTGTTCATTAAATTCCATATTAATCAAAATACTATTCGCTCATCAAATATCTTATTTTCCTCCATTTCAGCTCAACAATGTTCACTTAAAAACCATTTTATGATCAAATTCTCCACATTTTCTTTTTAAGGAAATTTTGATTATTACGACATTTACATTTTTTCCAACGTGAAGAGCACTTCAAAAATTTATTTTAACTTCCATTGTTGGAAAAAATCTTATCTATATCTCCTCCTGCCTCCTTCCGTCCCAAAAGGCCGTCAGATTCTCACGAAGGCCTGGATTTATAGACTCACCAATCTCCGAAACAATTTCCATCATATTCTGCGAAGGCAGCCCTTGAAGTAAAACTTTATCGGAAATTTATATATACGACGTGCACCCACCACTCTTCTCCTTCCGTGTCAGATGCAAATCCACCCGTTATCGATGGCGATGTATCAGTCCAATTGGCTGGATGAGCTTTGGCACCGCTTTCCCTCTCCCCCCCCCCCAACCCTTCGATCCCGGGAGCGGTTACCCCACTGCCGCCGACGTTGCGACCGTATCCATTCGGAAGCGATTTAGGGCGCTCATCCCTTCACTATCTCATCTCCACCCTGACTCACATTCGTCGACTTTCTACTTCCCACTGCTCCACATATCCGCGACCTCATACCCTGCTCCCCATCCTTGATTCCCCTCCCTTCCTCCCTCTCTATCTCCTTAGCTTTTGAAAAGTATCTCGTTTCGCTTCATATGCAGCAGCTTTCCGTTCCTCTCGTACCTGTTTTTGTTTATGATACTCGAGAGAAACTTTCAGAGGAGGATAGTTTCCAAGTTTCTCATTGACTTGTCGAAACGTTATTCCTTTTGAAAGCGATTTTTCCCCGTGCAAACTGTTCAAAAAATACTTGAATATCCCATCATATCATATATCTTTATCTTGATAATAGAAAGGGTCATTATTGGCTCAATCATCGATTCATGTAGACATGTGGTGGATCGGTATGGTGCGGTGTCTAACGCGCAGGCTTCCCACCCAGAGGGCCCGGGTTCAAATCCAGGAGACAACAAATATTTTCCAGTGGTATCCCGATCCCCACTTGAGGTGCTTTGTGAAGAGCACTTTGAGTGAGTACGCCGTCCGTCGGATGGGACGTTAAACTGCGGACCCCTTGGCGCCTTTCGACCAGAGTAAGCTACTGCCGACGCCGGGTTTCTCTCCATCATTCCTCCTTTCCCATCCATCCCTAATGGCGCAAATGGCCTTAGCTGTCGGTTGCCTTCCATAAAACTATTACTATGTAGACATGTTGAGACAAGAGTTTTAAACATTGTTGAAAACATCATATATATATATATATATATATATATATATATATATATATATATATATATATATATATATATGGTTAATTACAAATGCCACTGATTTGTGACCATGTATTCAGTATTGGCAGGAAAAATAACTTCATAAATCTCATGGAAAATATCTCGATGCTCTAAAATGAAATTAATATGAGTTGCGAATGGCAAAATCTATGAGTTGTTTAATTAAATCATGGCAGATTACTGCCGAGTGTCATTCTAAATTCTTGTCTAATTGGTTTCACAACAACATCTAGATAATTGGCCACAGATCTTATGGCAGAAAGCTTTTCCAATTCATTTCTCAAATTTTCACTGGAATGTGTTATTCTTTTGTTCAATCTCGAGATAATTTTCCCCCACTTCTACAGGACCTCCTCATGAAACGGGAAAGTGCCCTGGCTAATACTTCAGGGTCCGGTGAAGTTTGTTGCATCCGATAATCCACTCGCATTAATTCCCTTAAGTCTCCCGAGTGGGCGTCTTCTAGAAACGAGTCATTCAGTAAGTAAAATATTAATTAATTCCTTGACTGTTCATCAATGTACATTGTATTTGAAGATATGGTGCATATAGTATAGCACTATGTAAAAATCATTTTTTAAACTGTGTAACGGTTGAAAATAAATGTCTTTCAGAGTAGGTGCCACTTATTTGATCATTATTAAAGATATCTCGGTGCAATAGCATAATTCTAAAATTCTTTTGAAGTACACGATTTATCAAACCTTTAAAGGTACTTGACATTCTGTTAATGCAAGAATGTCGTTTAATCTCTTCTGTTGAAGTCAAATGATTCCACTCCAAGAATCTTTTCTCCAAAAAAACGTTTCTTACATTTTTTAAATAACTTTGCCTAGTATTTTCGTACCTTGTTTCCCAAAATACAGGGTATTTTGGGAAGGAGAACGAATTTTGCGGTAGAAACTTAGAACGCTTTGGTAATTACCTTTTCCGGCCCTGGCAGGGGCAAATTGTCGTTCTCACCTCAACCAGACGTCGCGGGTTAGATTCCTGCACATATGGCCTCCCTTCACTTAGGGCTTGATAAAGGTCTTTGTCCTGGAGCTATCTTGAGTATTAACCGATGTAAAAGAACCACGAATGGCTTTCTTCATATCATATCCAAATAAATAAAATGAACTTAAACAAAAAATGTTTGTTTTTGAATGAATTGAAAGCGAAATATTTGGGTAAGTGTCGATTGTCATGCTTCGAAATAGAAATGCTTCCGATTTTAAAAGTTTACTCTTTGAGTTTCAGTAAGCATCATCTGCTTGAGGAAGATTATTCTAGTTTTTCTATATCACTGCGAATTGAGTCACCGTTGATTTTTTCCCCTTGCTTATACTGTTCTATTTAATAAAGAGGTGTTGACGGATAAAAGTTCTTTGATAATGAATCCGAGTATGGAAGTTCAACCGTGGGGGGGGAGTGATTGGGGCGGGGGAGGACTGGTGAGGACGAGGGTTAGTTGGGGTTGGACAAATAAGTTAAGTGTGTCTCTGGATTAATCCAAATCCCTCTAGACTTCCGCACCGACAAATCCAAGCCCCTTGCCACCCCCACACACCGTTTTTCTATCCTCCCACAAACGCCGTGGCCCACATCCCGAGTCCCAGTAAAATCTCACATTCCCCCCCTCTCTCTCCCTACTCTTTTGATCACCGCTTCCCCTCTCGCACGGGGTGCCGCGCCCCCAATGTCCATCCTCGCCCTCCCTCTCAGCCCGGTTTACTCCCACCGCTTTTTACTGATGTCTCGGAATTATTGATGCGTGGTGCTGGGTGTAGCAGTGGCTCCGGTGCTGAACAAGGGCTTTATGAGGCATCATAACTCGCATGCGATGGAAATTTCGGCTGGCATCTGTTCTCGCTTCAAATAAATCATTGTCCGCCGATTCGACCGTTCACCCGCACCGCTTCGCCCTCTCCACCCTCGTCCCTCTTTCGTCGCCTGTCACCGCGCCACCGCCCCCTTTTCCGCCTTCACTCCTCCAAGTTCTCTCCATCTCCCCTCCGACTCCTCTCCCGCCCACCGACACTTCCCAAAATACAGTCTTTTGTCCCTCTTCGCTCCCACTTATTCGGCTTCGTTTGGTTTATTACGGCTCCGCATTTCCCCACCAACTCCCTTCCGCCCCCCCCTCCCCTCGTACTTTCTCTTCTCAATTATCTCTCCGTTCTCTTTATCAAAGCGTCATGGTTTTAATTTTGGTTTCACAGCGTCATAGTTTTTGCATTTTGTTCGAGTTTTCCATATTATATTTCCGATTGTTTTCCTTTTCCCTAAATTCGGTGAGCGGTTATTTTTTCCTTGGGGTCCTTTTTTCCTCATTCATCCTTGCCAATTGCAATTCTTCGGCTCGAAGGCCATTCGCCCACGCGGGTCGTTTATTCATTAAATCAGTCATTCGTTTTGCTTCGATTCCCGGACCCGATTCGGGGACTCGAGTGTTGATTGCTGCCGGCGTTTTGCGTTCCCCATTGAAAATGCTGTCCACCCTCGTACGTATGTAATCGTGAAAAACATCAGGACTCGTGAATTCAGGGAATGCTGTCAGATTTGAGTATTTTTTTGGTAATCGCTCTGCGCGAGAGTAAAAATTGGGCTTCACCGCGAGAGAGAATGCCGTCAAAATCACCACAGACGGATTTTTTGAGCGATTTCATTGGAAACGCTGATCATTTTCCTGAAAATATATTTATGCCATCTCAATTTCACTAAGGTTTTTTCCTCATATTTGAGTGGCGTTTGTCTACAGTGGAGAGGTTAGCGATTGGTTTATAGAATTTAAATAAACAAAATATGCCTTTGGCATTTTTCATTACTCGTCAAGGGGTTCACCGGTCTCCCTCAAAGCATTGCCACTGACTATTTCATTATAGATGTCCAATGGCATTAGCCCACTCCAAAAGGAAATTTCAATCCCAAGAGTTTCCGGGAAGACGTAAACGACAGAATATCCTCAGCGACTCCGTGGTCACGGTGGGTGGAAGTAAATATAAATTGAGTTTCGCCGACGTATTCTTGATGCCTCCACTTCGGGCGTCCCCCTTAGTCCCTTAGGCTTCAGAAAGAGAATCCCTTAATTAATATGCACAAGAGTTCTCCACATGCATCTCAAACCCAAGGATTAGTGTATATTACCGGTAAAATGTGTATTAATCCGTTTTTATTAGTAATCAATTACGAGAATACAAATATCCATAATTGGGATGAGAACTCTTTTTTATTGCATTTCATTGTCTGCAGGAGGACTTTTTTCACTCAAAAAGTAAACAACTCTGACGCAACCCAGCTATTTTTCAAAAATCTTAAAAGGTATATTTCACAAAAAATTTGTTAGTGGTATGCTGCTTTTATGACACGAAAAATTAAATTTGCGTTCGTAATGTATACTACTTAAAGTTCAAACATTGTCAGTTATCATTAATTACTCGTTCTCCTATTAATTAAGTGGTTAAAATCAAGATAATTAATTTCTGCAATTAATTTTACAGCATTTGTAAATTGATTCCTTATCATATTGCGGGCACTAATAAGTGTTTTTGATTTTTACTTAGTAGTGAACAGCTTTCTCTATCAGGAAAGCTTATATATCTCACGACGTGGCACCGTTAATTCTTCACTCAGAACGACTTAGTTATTGATTGACATGCATGCTTTCAATTCGTAATCTAATTTTAAATGCGCAAGCATATAATCTCAGAATATTACACTTTTTAAAAAAATATGCTAATTAAAGCAGGAAGCCCATTGTTCGTTTTGTGGCCCCTTGAAGGATTTTTCAGTATATTTACATTGCAGTAACATGTGTATTTAATGGCTGCTTTCACCACGTATTTGATGAATTAATTGAGTCTGTTAAAAGGGAAATACACCAAGGTCGCTAAGGCTGGGTTTTTCTATGGCAGATGTGCTTGGCCTGCTGATCCCTCTAGAGGCAGAATATTAAAAAGCAATAAATATAATTGTGGAAACCTATATTGTGCTGCTCCATCGAGTGTTTTAAAAAAGTTCATGCTCAATCAAATAACCTTACTAATATTTTAAAGAAATTAATTTAGGTTTTCCTTTTTTCAATTCATAGAATACTTGAAAATAAAAAAAAAACTACAAAAAAATAAAAGCGTTGTATGCAGCTCACCGAAAATATTTTAAGGTTCACTAACAAAAAAATAATTAGTTATAACTATGTTTTTTTACTTTAAATCTAATAATGAAATAAGGACAATTTGCACTTTTCCACAGTTTATTTAACGTACGACGCGTTTCAACTCACAGAGTCATCATCAGGTACAAGACAAACTAAATAGTAAGGAGACCTTATTTATATGGACAGCAGATGTGGTTGGGGAGGGAGAGTCGAGTAGGGGAGAGGAGGAGGGGGGGGAGGAGAGGCGGAGATGTTATAAAGAGCGAAAAATGGGGGGTTAATGACAGGAAAAACCGCAAAGTGGGGGACGAGGAGCTGGAGTATCGGGAGTGGGTTGTTGTATAGCAGGGGGTTAAAGGCTTAAGGACATAGGGAAGGAATTATCCGTATCCATTAAACTGTGGAAAAGTGCAAATTGTCCTTATTTCATTATGATGAACTTCCACGACCTCAAGCCTGAATCTGTTGAACTTATTTAAATCTAATTTTTACAACCTTTGGAATTTCCTATTGTTTTTCCTTAATTCCAATTGTGCATCTCGGTAGGTAAGAACTTAACCAGACGCATAGCGCAAGTAGTATCATACAAGTAGGTCTCACAACAGCAAGGGACTGTAATTTATGACACAGTTCTTTCCAGAATGCACACGTATTGTCGTCGGAGTCTCCCACGAGGAAGGAGGCCGGCCAAAAGGGCGCCTTTCCGCCCTACTTGCGTCACACTCTTCAGATCGACGACGCTTTCAAATTCTTGATAATTGACTGGCCGAATGACAGCGGTGTTTTTTTTAGACAGAACTGCTTCGAGATGTCTTGCCTGTCAATAGATCTGTCAAAAACGACGGTAGGTATGTTCCCTATGGGCGAACGCTCATATTTGAGTGCAAATGGGGAATTCGCGGTCGTATATTGTTCAGTGTTTACGTACTGGATTACCTGTAGTAACTTGAATTGGGGTGGAAATCTGCAAATATCATAACACTGCTTTCCGTTAAATTAAATTATTGCGTGCCCTCCAATATTTCTTACCCTGATTTTAAACGTGTAATTCATCGACACATGTAGGATTGAGGGGCTTTTAAGATTGTATCCATATTCGAATTGTACAAGGCAGTGTATTATATCTTTATCGTTCAGAGATTTTTCTTGATTTCACAAGGTTTAAGTCAAGGAGGAACAGGAGCGTATTTTCTAGAAGCGTTCAAATAAGTACTTTGTGCATATTGAGTTTAAATTTGATGAAATCCGCGTCTCTTTGAAACACCCTCCACCGAATTTTCGCGAAGTACAGAATGGAAAATGAAATCTCTCGGGTGAAAATCGTAGTGATCTTGCCTGCTCCTTATACTTTTACTGACACCGACCCTTAAATTTGCTATTAGTTCCGTTACACTTTAGTGGCGTTCTCTTGCATTCAGAAAAGCACTTCTTCCAATGACCCCTGGAATCGATTCGTTGGAGCATCCTGAAGACTTAGGTAACCATTATTCTGACTTATTCTGGCAGCAGGTAACATTTCTCCAACCATTCTCTTTCATACCTTATGGTTTTGTCTGCTGAAGCAGTCCTTTTCACGCGAGGCGGTGGTACATGCATCTCCAACGAAGAATCGAGCTCTCCTCCGGCTCCTAACCTCCCGTCTTACGTTTTTCTCCATTTAACATCATCCCTCCACGGAATTTGGACTTCCGTAACTTCAAATTCTGGTCTTATTCGCCTTGTTTATCCTCCCACCTCATGTACACCGCGAAGACCCTGTTCAGCCAACCGCTTTGTCCTCCCCCTGGCTCCGCTCTTCTCTTCCTTAGTTTTTATTTAACTTCTCCCTCCTTATTCAAATGAGCCCCGAACGTGTCTCGTTCTCTATTCCCTCCTCGTCCTTCCCCTAGCCGTCTTCCAAACTCATGCTCTCAGGGATTTCTCCTAATTACCCTTTTATCTCATTTGTTTAGAGTCATTAAAATATTTACCTGACAGACCCGATGTGAATAAACATAGACCACACTTTGTCTCATCTCCATATTGAAAATAATTATCCTTGGCAGTTAAATGTGACAATGCCAAGTTCAATTAGAACAGGATGAATTGCGCTGGCTAGACTCACATATAGGAACTGTGACTCCCTTAAATAAATTCAAGAGTTTATCGTATTATAAATTACCAGGTTATTATTTTTAATGTATCAGTCGTGAAAATTGTTTAAATTAGAACGCCTTAATTCTCTAAAATATATAATGTTCGTGAAAGCATGGAAATAATCAATCTTTCAATTAACCAAACCAATAATAACTACTATTGTGAAATAATGGATGGTATTGTTGCACCCTGCGTCAATGGCCTTCTTAAATGCACGCTTCGATCTACAAGCATTTTGTCGATTTCCAAAATACATATTCTGGCTATCAGCGATAAGGGATAGGCCGTATATTTTGAGTGCAAAATGGCGACGGATGATGAGGTTATCAGTGGAAATAAAATTTTACCTATGGGGGATAACGATTATCATAACTGTAGCTACCCTTTCACAGTTCTATAGATGAATTTTGGACAAAAATGCTTGTTTCTGTTGATTTCCATTATTTCCGGATTGAATGTGTTGCATTGATCATACACATATATGTATGTGTGCTTGAGTGTATGTATTTCAATAAACTCTTTACACAATTAATGTTATTACTTCAGATTTATTCCACGAGAATACTTCTCCTTGCGTGCTAATTATTAACAGTAATTTCGTTATTAGCATTTCACGTCTCCTCTAAGTGTTGGAAACGGCAGGAAATAAGCCTCTTACCGCGGCGAAAGTTTGTTTCCCCCATTCAACTCGTTTATTTTTGGTCCTCCCGCAAAAAACTCACGGTTTTCTCACTTTTTGGTCTCCGAGCTTGTTCGAAATCTCCAATTACACCAGCGGGGCTTTCCCCCCCTCCCCTTGCGTCATCTTCCCCCTCCCTCCCCACTCCCATTGCACAACCCACACCCCCTAATAGGGGTTCCTTCCAAATTGCCAATCTTCTCCCACCCCCTCATAACCCCCGTCACTCTCCCTCCTATTAGTCTCCTCGTGGCGCCCCCGTGTTTTCGTAATTAACGCTCAAGTGGGATTCCTTTTCGGCGGCGTCGGCGGCCGAGGTCCCCGCCCGCCCTCAAGAGCTCTCCCCCAAAAACTCCTTCCTTTGTCACACTCATATCTAACAAGCCATTCGTTTCTGAGATCTTTCCGCGTGGCCTCCTCCCCCCTCTTCCCCTCCTCCTGACCATCCCGCCGCCCCACTTACCACCCCCTGCCGTCCTTTCCATCCGTACGTATTCACTTTCGTGTCTTTTTCCCCTCGCTCTCGTCATTCGCCTCGTCTGAAAACACTAAGGGGAGAGTTCGGAAACTTGCGTGCCGGATTCCAGGGACGGCGGGCTTGTTCGTCTGTCTTTCCGTTCATCGGGTGCGCTTGAGAAGTTTCAAGAAATGCACGACGGATATTCATAAAGTTTACTCAGCCATTTGAGGGTTTTTTTCTTTTGATTCTGAGACCGTTCGCCCTTCGTACTAAACGGAGTTTTGAAGCAGGGAAAACATATTTAAAAAAAATAAAAGATCGAATGTAATTTTCACTTAAAAAGATTATTTCAAAAATTCAAGCACTAGGCACGATAAACTTGTTGACCGACTCGTCGTTTGCTATGGGATCCCGATGAAGAGTTATGATTACTTATGACGATTTACGAGATATGAATACAAAACTAAGATGGCAGAAGTGAAGATTTGTTAAATTATTCATTTAAGAAATGCTGTTTAAATACGAAAGTCGATTATACCAGAGTAATTGGACGCGAAGCTCTTCTTGGATTTGAACTCTCAAGAATATAGTATCGAGAATTATAGGGAAGCTCAAAACGTCGAGAAACCAGCTTATCCAGTCTTAATTGTGACGTATTGCGTTAGCTCTGTGAAGTTTCCTCACGTCTACACGTTTCCCTGTTTTATTCTCTTACCTGCATGCCTTCGCCTCCGCCTCCCGCGTTAACGCGGAGAACCGAGCTTAGCTCCTCTTTTAATCCCATTTCGTTGCTTCTCCCCTCCCTATGACGTTTCTTCCGGAAATAAATGTACCTCCAGGATTCTGTTGGCTGTTGTATATTTTTCGTATTTTCACTTCAATTTCACGGGGAAAGTGTTTTGCGCCCGAGGTTCTGTATTCGATTAATAATCCCGTCTGTGCATCCAAGCGCAGATGGCAGTCTTAAATTTATATTGCTTGACTATTGTTAATCTCCCGATATATTTGTTCACAAGTTTGAGGAAGTTAAGTTAAGAATCATTAACCATGTCACCGTGCAAAACGTCGCCAAATTCGTTCCATCGAGTGGGATCCGGGAATCTTTAAATACTTTCGGCCGTGATATCGAGCGGATACGACGAAGGCCAAATATAACCCCATCTCCCAGCCCTTTGGTCCTTTATTACGATTCTAACTCGTGGCATGGAAAGTAAAGTCCGCCTCTTCTGCGGTGTTTTTGTTAATAAAGGTAGCTTCAGTCAAGTTGACCCTCGAGTCCATCCGACTCCGCTCCGGTTAAGGGTGTTTGGTTCGCTGGTCGGCGTGTCGGGTATTCGATTAAGGATCTTGGTTGTCACACAGCAGCAGCCGCCCACTCACCCCCCCCCCCCTGGGCGTCCCGTCCCACTCTGGAACCTCTTCTATTTTCACACTCGGGTGGGATTTTGGAAGTCACTCCAAATTGAATGTGCAATTCAAAGGGCCGCTGAAGTCAGAGATGCGATATGCATGAACTCGTGTCTAAGTGTGTAAGGATCGAACAAAAAAAGGGAGTCACATATTCCGTTCTAATTATATTTGAAAATTATTTACCAAATTAACCTATTGCATGTTTTTGGAGTTGGATGAAGTTTATATTGGCTAAAACTATTTGACAAATACAAACATGCATGTATGTATATATATGTGGGTGTATGTGTGTGTATATATATATATATATATATATATATGTATATATATTATATATAATTGTATATATATAATTATATATTTATATATATTATATATAATATATATATATATAATATATAATTATATATATATATATATATACATATATATATATTGTAAAGTTTATACAAAAAGTATCGGGATTAGTTTTGGAAAAATAGATTTATTCCATAAATTACTACAATACCACAATATTCTTCAAAGTAAGACACTTGAACGTCAACACACTTTCACCAGCGACCTTTCCACGACTCGGAGGCTCCCTGGTAGGCGGACTCCGGAAGGCCGTAAGGGTATGGATGCAACATTTTTTGACGGCCCTTAGGGTCCCATGGTAATGTGTTTTGAGGGAGGAATGCAATTTTATTGGGAATATGGATAATACCCTGCTGGTGCCAAGTCGGGACTCTAAGAGGGTTGGGGAATGGTCGCGATGCCGTTGTAAAAAGTCTTTGAAAGCAGACATTCGACTTTGCTCTCGGTCGTCCGTCAAGATGTTTGGGATGGGTTCAGTGCAGATGTTTCGCATCGCCAATTTTCCTGTCAACTTATCAATGCCAATATGATCTGCGATCATGCGTACACTTAATTGACGGTATAATTTCAGCACCTCACACCAAAATCAGGAAACATTGTTACCGATTCTTTTTACACAAACCTATCAACTTTTATTATCACCTGTGCTGGTCAACGAATAAGTGGAGAATATGATTAAATACGCATGGGAAGAACTGAAGGTAGGAATGAGAGTCGGCGAAAAATTCAAAAAATTTGTTAGGTTTGCTAATGCTCTAGTTTGTCAGTTAGTCAGGGAGTAGAAAGTATTGCTGAATAAATTTAACATTCAATGCGATGGATATGGGATGAGAATCAATATAAATAAAACAAAGGTTAAGCGATTTTTCAGAGAGAAAAAGGCCAAAGTTAACATTAAAGTAGGAGGGCAAAAACTAGAGCAGGTAGAACAGTTTACATATCTCGGAAGTGTTTTGGACCAACACGATCAAAGTAATAGGGACGTAAGGAAAATGATTGCTCTTGGCAAAGAGGCTTTCAAAAGGAGGATGGAGTTTATGACAGGGATGCTGAGTAAGAATATTAAGAAAAGACTCTTCAAAACTTTGATATGGAGCGTCGTTATTTTTTTTATTTATCGACTTAATTGGGGGAGGTTGTGGCAAATAGTTCCTTCTACAACCTAACCCTTTGCCAAAGTGAGAGCTTGGTTCACTGTGTCTTTCATAGGCAAAATTTGGCCTTACTATTTTTAATCTGGCTTACTATTTTTAGGCTGCCAGGTACGTTTTACGGCGACATAGGCAGACTGACAGTGTAAGCGACATGCTAGGCTCACTAGGATGGGGGTCACTAAAGAACAGACGGAAGCTGAATAGACTGTGTGCCATTTTTAAAATATTGAAAGCTGACGGAGGCTGGAAAGAACTGAACGAGAGTGTAAATAAGCCATGTTATCTCGGCAGGAATGATCACCCGCTTAAAATCAAATACATGCCCCAAAGGACAAACACCGCCAAGTTTTCGTTCCTAAATATGGGAATCAAAGAGTGGAACCAGCTGCCTGATGAACTCTTTAAGCCCTTACCCAAAAGCATTAAATCATTTAGGCGTGAATGCAAAAGGTATACATGATGGGATTGTTAAATGACACTATTTAATGGCGACTATTTAATGACACTGTGATATGTTTTAAGAATGACTAATGTTTGTTATATCATGTCATTGCCACCCGGCTTATCGCCTAACAGCAATGTATCCCAAATAATAATAATAATAATCTCGAGGTTTTGCTGTTAATGTGGACTGTGTACATTATTTTTGAGATAATGGAGATTTTTTTACACCCAAAAATGGAAGAGTATGGTGAGGGATATGGCACAGAAGCCTTCTGGTTTCAACAGGATGGTGCCACGGCTCATACCGCCCCTTGTTCACGCTAAATCCCACAAGAACAATTTCCCGGTCGCTGATCTCCATACGAAGGAATGTCCCCTCGCTCCCCGGATTTCAGCCCATGTGATTTTTTCTTCAGGGCCATTTCAAACCTGAGGTTCACAAAGTTCGACCAAGGACCTTGCAAGCTTTTAAGGAGGCAATTACAGATCTCATCGCTGGAGTAACATAATATATGCTGAGAAGAGTGTTCAAAAACGACTCATCATGTGAAGTGCTGACCAAGGTCATCAACCGGATGAAATAATTTTCAAAACCTTTTAAAGAAAAATGGCATTGTATGATGTAGTTTTAATAAATAAAAACCTTATTTAATAATCTTGGTTGGGTTTTTACAATTCATCCGTCAAATCAGGAAGTACATTCTGCTTCCCCCTGTGGGTGTGTGTATGTATTTGTGTGTACATATATATATATATATGTACACATATACATGTATACAGGTGTGTGTACATATATATATATATATATATACACGAGGGTCATCCGGAAAGTAGTACCCGTTCGTGAAATAAAGACACAAAAGTAAATATTAACAAACATAAAAAATTTTATTTGAAAGAGGATACTTTAAACTACTTCTCAACATAATCTCCAAGCAAATTAAGGCATTTGTCATAACGTGTGACAAGTTTCTGTATTCCTGCTGCATAGTCCTTCGCCGCCAGCTCATTGAGATACGCGAGGGACCCATCTTGCACAAATTTTTGCATAATGCAGATGGTGTTTAACAATTTCATGAACAATTATTCGAGAAACATTGGGAAAATGCTCACAGATGTCATCAATTGTGACGCGCCGATCGTTCCTCACGAATTCGTCAACTGAGCTCACCAGTTGGTCTGTAATGACAGACGGTCTCCCCGAACGCTCATCGTCGTGTGTGTTCCCCCTCCCCATGTTGAAGTTGCGTCACCACCGCCGAACAGACGACTCGTCCATTACATTGTCTCCATACACCTCCTTTAATTGGCGATGAATATCACATGGGCGAACGTTTCTTGCATTGAGGAATTTAATCACTGCCCTCACTTCACAACTGGCGGCGTTCTCAATTTTTTTAAACATTGTAAACAATCACAGAAACAACACAGGCAATGCTAGCGTCACGCAACTTGGCTCAGAGAAGGCAGACAAGCCACTGAAGCTATCTGACCTCGTCCAGCGGCTACTCGCGTCGTCAGCACTTCATGCGGCACGAACGGGTACTACTTTCCGGATGACCCTCGTATATATATATGCTTTGGTGCTTATGATGCTCCACATATATATATATATATATAATCATAGTCAACAGTACATCAATACGCTACAAATAGCATATTGATGCTCCATATATATATATATATATATATATATATATATATATATATATATATATATATATGGAGCATCAATATGCTATTTGTAGCGTATTGATGTACTGTTGACTATGATTTATAGATCCTCCAAGCATTTATTCCTTGTACATCAAAATTAAAGATGCGATAAGGTATCTCTGAGTCTCTACGATTCTTCGCCTATTTAATTTTGAGAAGATTCATTGTTACCCCCTATACTCTGTTGAAGCATTTTAGGTACAGCTTAAATTCAACTACTTTTCAGTAGTAATTGTTGGCATCTGCTCTTTACTGTTAATACCGAATGAGTTACGGAACAATTAGCACCAATAACAATAGTATAGCAAAGATAAAATTTCCTCATTGCATCTATTATTTATCATATCTCTCATACAGTTTGGTGTAGTAATGAGGTCTGCCCTCTCGCTAACAATTTCGACTCCTCAAAAATATACCGAGATTCTTCAGGCATTTCATCACATGAAAGTTGGTGTAAATCCTCTTAGTATTATGATTCCCTTTTCCGACAAAAGATTGCGAATGATAATGTTCATGGAAGGAAAAATATTTAGAAAATTTGCGGAAAATGTAAAATATAAAATGTATCATTTTAGATTCATGAAATATATGTTAATTCAATCAACTGGGGTAATTTGCAGGGTTTACTTAAGAAAATAATCGTTTTTGAAGAGTTCCGCTTGTTCAAGTTACCAGTTATTCACCATTACGGGTTCTCCCATATTAATCTTCATTTCAAAACTTTGTGTTACCTTAGCTTATTTATTGATTCTTGAATCGTGTCCATTTCGTGGCTATATTTTAGTATTTAATGTCTTATTTTGCTCGGTAAGGTTTTAAATAATTTATTATGAGAGCTATTGTACAGATTATTATTTTAATTAGATTAGTTGCGAGTAAATGGTGAAGCAGTTAAGGTGATACAGCGCTCGGCTAAGAACACAGGACTCGGATTAAATGCCGAATGACGCCTATGTGCGTCTTCAACTTCATTCCAGCTGTAGTGATTTTCAGGTGCCAGACTTTCTTCGCAATCACTATTGAAAGGTACTTCTCTCCATTTATGAAACTCGCACGTCGTTGAGTAATCAAGAAATAGGTGAGCTCCGCCTTCATTAATCAAATTCATGGATGGCTTAACTGTGATTTGTTAATTGCAATTAGTCACCTCATGCACCCTTCTCCAATCCCCCCTCTCTTGTCAATGTTCCCGTCTACTGCGGCATCAGTACTCCTTCCTTCACCTCATACGTCTAATATCTTACTCTCTCTATCTTAGCTCTCTCAGTTTACATTCTTCAAGCCAATGGCTCCTCCAGCCCCGTTCTCCTTATCTCCGTGGCCCTGAGAATCCCATCACGAGTGCAAAAAAAGCGGATTCTTCGTGCAATCCCTGTTCTGTCTCGGGTCGGTGTGCTTTTACCCTTTTAATTGTTGGCTCTCTTATTTGATTCCGACCCTTAATTTGCAGCGGACTCCATTGGAAGCGAGATCAGCTAACTTCTTTGGCTTTGGTTCGCCCTCTTCCATTCCCGTGCTTCCCGAATAAACCTTTTGAGAGGGTGGTCCGCCCGCTTCCACCCTCCCCTCCCCTCCTTTCCCACCTCCCGCCCCTCCTTCCCCCCCACCCAGTGCCTCACGCTCGGGTTTCCTCCCCCCCTATCCCACCCCAACTTTCGGGGGAGGGTCCTTTCAAGGGGAAATCCCGCCCCCTTCGCCGCCGCCATAAGCCGACGCTCGCCTTCTCGAGAGAAGGCTTATATCTCGAGTTCTTCGACGGTGTCCCATCTTTCCTCCTCCTCCCCCTCCTCCTAATTGCCACCGAAACACAACCTCGAAAAAGTGGTTTCCTCTTTTCTCCTTTGCTCGCTCCTCGCAAATTGAACAAAATATCAAGCGCGGTTCCCATTACTGCTTTTGACTATTAAATAGTTTTTGGAGAAATGGATAAAATTCACGTGCTACAGATGCTTTTGAGTCCGGTTGTTGTTTTGTGCATTTTTCTTAAGCCTTTGAGCCCGAAGGCTTAGTTGAATGTTTTTTCATCGCTTTGCCTTGATTCTGGAACGTAACTGCTTTTTTCACAAACATTCATTTTCAATTTACAATGAGGCGATTTGAATGTCCCATTCTTGCATATATTAGTTTAAAAAAAAAAGAAATATTTCACTAATGGTTAGTTGGACGTCTTTTTTTTAGAATATTCATTTACGTTCTGGGAAGTTATTTTGAGTGTGTCTTCATCGTTTATTTTGCTGACGTTTCCTATCTTTTTTGAACCTAAGAAATACGTCTCCTTTCCCTGAAGAAATAAATTAGATACTTAAAATTATCATTTTTCTTGCTTAACGAGTTGTTTTTCAAATATTTTGTCGAACAATTATTTATTTTCAACGCTGTACAATGCTAAGTGAGTCCCCTTTCATGTAATAGACATATTTTTGATAATATAATGTCTACAATTTTTATTCGTTGATAATTTTGTGCTCAATGATCCGTAACATGGCGCGGATTGAAATTCAGCGCAATGTTAAGTCGTAATTTAAAAAAAAACCTTATTTTGGGATACATTTACTCTCAGAGAGATCTTTTACGTTCTGTAAGAATGACAATTTTATTGACGGTAAGAGCTTGGAGTTTGCTTTTATTGAGTTAGTCTGATATGCATTACAAATTTTTAGAGCACAAAACCTTCAAAATTTGTGTCATACTACCTTGATCAAAAATTTCCCGGAATTTATTCAGAAAATTAAAAATACAAGTTTATTCATCTAAATCTATATTGTCCCCTTCAAAGTAATCCCCATCGACTGCAACACACTTATGCCAGCGCTTGATCCAATCCTCGAAACATTTTTTATATTCTGTTTTCGGTATGTCCATCAGTGCTTCCTGCGATTTTTCCATTACTTCCTCTCGGCTGCTAAAACGCGTTCCCCGTAATGGTTTTTTAACTCGATTGAACAGAAAGAAGTCACAGGGAGCCAAATCAGGTGAATTCGGTGGCTGTTGGATGATATTTGTTGCATTTTTCGTCAAAAAATTACGAATAATGATAGCACTGTGCGACGGTGCGTTATCATGGTGCAAAATCCACGAGTTTTCTGCCCACGTTTCTGGTCTCTTTCGGCGAATTGCTTCACGCAAACGTCTCATAACGCCCAAATAATACTCTTTGTTTACTGTCTGGCCTTCTGGCAAAAATTCATGATGCACTACACCGTTGTAATCCATGAAAACCGTCAGCATTGCCTTCTTTTTTGACTGAAAACGACGTGGTTTTTTTGGTCTCGGCTCATTTGGTGAACGCCATTCACTTGCCTGATGTCTGGATTGCGTGTCGTACTCATAAACCCACGTCTCGTCTCCAGTAATGATCCTTTTGATGAATGTGGGATCGGATTCAGCCTCGCAAATCATGTCTTTTGCGACGTCAACACGGTCTCTTTTTTGCATGAAATTGAGGTCTTTTGGCACCAACTTTGCTGCTACACGACGGAAACCCAAATCATTAACCACAATGTCTTGGGCGGATCCATAGGCAATGTTCAAGTCCTCCGCTATTTCTCTGATGGTTAATTTGCGGTTATTGACCAACATTTATTTTACTTTATCAATTTTATCACCGACTTTCGATGTCGATGGTCTGCCACTGCGTTCATCATCTTCGATTGACTCACGACCACTTCTGAACCGCTCGTGCCACTGGTAAACGACCGTTTTTTTTAGAGAATCGTTGCCGAAACACTTTTCCAACATTTCCAACGTCCGTGCGCCACTAAATCCGTTTTATACGCAAAATTTAATACAAGTTCGTTGTTGCAAATTTAAATCCATTTCTGAAATTGTAAAAAATCGCCAACACACACAGAGATAGATGTACTCTTGGCTACGTAACTTTTGCAAATGTCAAGTTATGACACTAAGATTTAAAGGGAATATCAACAACAGATGTACCAATTTAACAAAAAAAACAGAACTCAAATCGGAACGATGGGAGCGCCACACGGTGGTTATTCCGGGAACTTTTTGATCAAGGTAGTATTATTCATTTAAACGGATTTATATTTGTTCTCTTTCGGTCATTCCCATGCCATCATTTTTTTTCGATACGATATTTTTCAGTGTTATCTTGACCCCTAGTCGAGGTGCTTTGAGGATAGCACTTTGGGTGAGTACACCGTCCGTCGGATGGGACGTTAAACTCCCGACCCCTTGGCACCTTTCGTTAACAGTATGCTAATTCTGGCGCCGGGTTTCTCTCCGCTCCTTCCTCCTTTCTGAACCATCCCTGATGATCTTAGGTGTCAGTTGCCTACCCTAAAAACTAATGCTAGTTCTAACAGGAGTGAGGTTGAGTGTAGATAGAGTTGCCGAGTGATGGGTTTCGAATATTTGGTAGAAATAAACGGAATATAAAGGAAGACACAGAGGAGATTTAACTGGTGGAAATTTGGAGGACAAAGCTGAACAGTGATGGGAAACTGGATAACGTGGTCGGTTGGATGGTTTGGGTAGGAAAGGAAGAGAAAGGGAAAAAGTACTTGGTTCGGTATGGAGAAATGAAAAAGATTCTATGTATTTGAAGGTCACCGCTACATACAATAATTTTCAGAACTCGCGAATAGCCATGCCTTTTAGAGAAATAGAACTATAAGATTTTTCTACATTTAAATGATAGGAAGGAACGTATAATGCGTAACAAAATGCTTTAAGTGAATTCCTCAGCGTTTCCAGTTGAGCTCTCAGCCTAGACTTTAGGTAAGGACCCCAAGCGGGCCCAGCGGAAATTTTATTCGAGTGCTTTCTTTGAAAAATTTTATAATTTCATTTCGACTAGACACTTGGTTCCATCCAGCCTTAGCATCTGTTTTTGACAGAATTACTACACTCAGCAGGAATTGCTTTCATTTAGCCAAGAAGTATGACTTCCTTCATGATATATTTTCAAAACTTTTTTCATAGATTTTATAAGCAGTCTCTGTCTCAGTCAAATACTTCCTGAGTTTTAATTACGTTTTCTGTGAGATTATTTTTTTATTTCCCAAGTTTACGATGTCACGATAAAATCGGAATATGAAGATAAAGAGAAAACAATTGGATGTTTCAATACAATTTTTACCGCTTTTCAAAATCAAAGTTATGTCCCGAATACATTTCGTGGACGTGCACTTGTGATTCGTGAAATCGAATAGTGTCGTAGGCGCAACATATTAATTTTGAGCACTCGTGAAAAGTAATTGATTGAAAAATAAATATAGCCCCGAGGATTGTAACTCCCGCGCGCTCAGACCTGTAAATTTAAACTTAAGTGGTTTGAGGATTCCAAGATCTTACACGGGGGCGATAAAACTCTGGGCCCTGCGTCAGCCTCCTTCCCCCCCCCCACCTTCTGCCATCTCTTTGTACCCCTCTTACATCCCCTCCCGGAGCCGACCTCCCGCACCCCCAAGACAACATCCATCCCTTTTTATGCGCGGCATGCCGCTCCTTGAAAACCCTGTTTGCAAATACGAGGCGCTCCTCCAGCCCCGGCTTCCCAGGCTTTCGCACTGCACCCGCCGCACCCTCCCCTCCCCCCCTTATACCCCTTTATTTTTTTCCAACCATCGAGGCCACGTCACACCCAAGTCTTTATCCCCTCTCACCTTATCTCATCCTTTCTTTCGGTTTTATTTTTATTATGTTCGTGAGCCAATCTAACGCCTTTTTTGTGTCTCCCGTGGCAGTTCGAATCCGCGCCTCACTTTCCCTCCTCCTTGCCTCTCTTCTCGACCTTCCGCCCTTCGTCCCTCACTCCGTCCTTCCTCTCTCATTCCTTCGCTTCCCACCCACTCACACCTCCCACCCTTTCCCTCAAGGAGGAACACATCCGTTCGAAATCCCCTCGCCTCCACCCTTTCACATTCGCTTTCTCCCCGCACTCGGATTTCTCCGCGCTCTCACAAAAGGGTATACTTATTCCCGAAGAAATCTCCTAAAACATTTCTAAAACTCCTGAGAAAATAGGGTTTTTTTCTCAAAAATATCCGACCTCTTTTTTTTTCCCCCTGAGGTCTTCTTCCAGACAGAAGAAAAATGACTCCTTCACGTACCATTTTTGCCCCTGAATTATTTATGCTGTTCATGTTGCCTTCTCTTTCGACCCCATTCTCATATTATCACGTCGGCTTGATCAGAACGAGAATGTGATGTAATCATTCATGACCTCGTCCTTCGAACTGAACAAGAGTCTTATTGTAGGAAGGCAGAATAATATGTAATATTCGCATGGCTGTGTTTACGCGGGCTTTATTGATTAAGAGGATAACTCAGCTCACTGACCCCTGCCTTTGGATGTTCTGCACTTTCAAATGTTAACTAGGCAGAGAGACCTAGAATGAAATTATTCATCAGCTCTTTGGTGGATAGCTTGCATATGGAGGTGTTACCCATCACTGCAAAACGTGTGATGGATAAGCGTCATCGTTAATCGCTTCCCTACGAAGTGAAACTTAAAAAAAAATGCCCATAAAAAAAGGAAACCCCAAGTTACACGAATACGTGAGCGAAATCCATGGCTTAGTTTTCCAAGAATATATATTTCTCAGAAAATTCTTTCGCTAAAAGCAGAAATATAGAATCTCGCTCAAAGCGAAGAGATCCAATTCTGAACGTGGTCTCTTCTATTTTCATATTATAATTCTTTTGTTGGCTGAAATTTCATCAGGGAACACTAAAACCTTACAAAAGGAGCTTTAATTGTTATCATAGCGATTTTTTCCTTTAAACTTCAGCTAAATTGTTGTTTTTTAATGTGCGCATGAACACCTGACAAAATTCGGGCTAAATGTGATACGTGAATTGAAATTCTCAGTATTATTTCGTATGCACAAAAGGAATTCCTGAAAATCATGACAGAGGAATAGAATTTCTTCCTCCATCTGATGGCACACACCTCTTGCGTCTCTCCCTTACATTAACTTTGTATTTATCCTCAAAATATACTCATATTTTTAACAATACATTATAGCATCGTGTATTTTCATGAAATAATAGATATGAGGTGATGAAATCTTATTATTTTCTATTATACATATCAGTATTTTGGAATATATATGTATATATGCATGTATATATATATATATATATATATATATATATATATATATATATATATATATATATATATACATATATATATATGTATATATATATATGTATATATATATTATATATATATATATATATATATATATATATATTATGCATATGCATATAAAAGATGACATTTAAAATTGAGTCAATTACCGATTATATTTCCAAAAGGTTTTTGTGTTTCAACTATTGAATACTGAAGACATCAATTTCAATCGAATACTACAGACTTTTAGAAAAATGACGAAGTATCAATCAAGAAGGCAAAAGACCATTTGACCAAAAGTGGCACAATATATGAAATATAAGTCTTAAAGATTGCTTTTTTAATACTTTTTGCTTAGAATTCTTCAGCGACAGATGGGAGCGGGTGGGGAATCCCAGTCTTCTAAACTTTTACTCTTCTCACTCGAGACCTAACAACCTCGCGCGGATGAGAGAACTTTTTCGTCTTCGAGACTTTTTTACACCATTTCATTTCAAGGAATAATTGCTCCGTTTTTATGTGAGAGTAGACATTCGAAACTCTATGAAACTTTTGGTTCCTATAAGAAATCTTCTCTCTAGACCTTAAGACGTTTCGCGTGAGCTATTCATCTCAAGTTTACTTGGCGTAGTAGAATCTTTGAATAATGCTTTTTCATGTCTTTCATTTACCTTGACATCTTTGGCTCTCCTCCATTTTAGTACTTTCCATTGGCTTCATTTGATTTAGTTATCTATGAGCCCTTAAGTTCCCACAAAATGCCCGCGAGTTGAATAAGGTATTGTGGGGAGCGTTTATCGACAGATGAACAGGTTTACATTAATTAGTGCGACTCTTATCTTTATTTACTCTCCTTGATGTTTTTTCCGGGAGTTTTGAAACATAAAATGGAGATGATGAATGGCGGTTTCATTTTTTGAAGCGAGTGTTGCATTTTTAAATTCCGTCGTAATAATCAGAGATAGAAAAATTGGCTGAAAATTAGGATGACCGGTTATGGCCTTCATCAGTTGGCAAATAAAGAGTTCATTTATTTAACATTGTTATGGTACGAGGAGAAGGAAGTGTTGTTTCATGAAGACAATACGACAGCTCACAAATACGTTATTGCAATGGCCAAAATTCATGAATTAAAGTTGGAATCGCTACCTCATGCCCCCTCTTTGCCAGGTTTAGCCCCCTCGGATTATTTTCTGTTCGCAAACTTGAAAAAAATCCAACCGTGAAGAAGTGATGTGGGCAGTTTATGGCAATTTTGAGGAGCAAGACAGTTTTAATTATGAAAATGGTATCAAACTTATGGAACATCACTTGAAAAAGGGCATTGAGCTGAAAGGAGATTATGTTGAAAAATAAATAATTTTTTTTCCAAAATGACTGTTTTTTCTTTGTTGGGTCAGGAACTTCGGATCGGATTTGGGTTGGGTCACCCTCGTAATTTTCTGGGCCATTTTCTCTTTCGTGTGAGACTCAATTCTATTCCGATCACGACGGGCTGGATTTGGGATGAAAAAGGACAGCAAGTCATGACAATCCTCTCTCGGCTTTCCCATTTGTGTCTCAAAAGTGCATTAAGATTCGGGAATCCAGCACCAGTGGTTACTTTAGCCAACTCCCGCGCTGGCAGACCCCGTCCGTCCGTCTTACCACTCCAGCGTCGGGCGTCTGCCGTCGAGCGGAACCACGGACCACCGAAACTCAACCCCCGTCCGCCGCCCCACCCGCAGCACTTCCCTGCCCAGCTCAAACATTTCCGTCTGAGGGCACGACGCCTTAGACCCTTCCAACCCCCCTCCCCCGTGCCCCCTTGCTCTCTCTCCGCTCTCCCCTCAGCACGCACGCATTCGTGATAAAAGTGATCCCTTTCAGCGCGTCACAGTTATTATTCAGAAGTGTCCCCGCGTCGTTAGGCATGCATGAGACGCGATCAAGTGACTGAATTCATCATTTAAGATCCCTTTGTCATGTGATGACGTCAGAGATATAGCCATGCACTGAGAATAAGATGCAAATGTGGGCGAAAATTCTTCACGAGATGGAGATTAGAAACTGAGGCTGTCTTAAATGAAAGGGAAAATAAAACTATTCAATTTTTTTAAATACAGTGATTTTCCTTCAAAAACTAAGTTATTTGAAGCTACAATACTTTTCATTATGAATGCAATTTTTCATTCTATTGAGAAATTGTTTGCAAATAGTAGCATTATGTTTATCATATTCACCCTACGTTCATGTTGCTTAAATCGAAGCAACGGGAAAAAATAAAGAACGCTAACATATTGATCAAAAACCCGGTCACAGGTAAAGCTTATTAAGGTCCGGTTGATATGCTCTGGACTCATGCATTTAACTGCATAATGTACCGCATACGTTTATGTCAGCTTCTGAGGTAATGGGGAGTCAGAGAAAGTAAGGACTATTTTTATACGGAGTAGAGGACTAAGATACTTTGAAAACGAGATCATTGGAATGACGGCGTAAGTGTACTAACGCTTTGGCTGAACCTAGATCCCCAATCGATGCTCAAAATTTTGATTAATAGAGAACTAAAGAGTTTCCACTTGATTTAATGTTGTTGAGGAAACGAACCAAAATTTATTGCTTTCAGGAGCTATTTTTAGGTATTAGTAGGCAATAGAAATCCATTTTGTCTCATTGATTGAAAATATAATCTTAGAACAGAAGCTTCTATGGGCTAACTTTGCTTGATTGAAGCTTGAATACCCGATATTAATGTTTTGATGTCCTTGAATTCATCAATGTTTCCAACAAATACTTTCCTGCGGCGAAATAACTTTGATGGAGGTACTCTGCAACTATATTTTAGGTTAGATCCCGTAGCATAAGGGGAAAAATTTCTTTGTTGCCTTCCTGTCAATCTTATATTCTCAAAGACCTACCTTAATATTCCGCACGACGGCTTTGAGAGAGAGGGAGAGATAAAGATAATAAAGGAAAGAAGAGGGTTATTGTGTATGGGAAAGTGTAGCGGGCTAAATTTCATGGCTTATTATTCTTCTCGAAAGAACCCAGCTTAACACAAACACTGTCACGATCAAGAACACGCTAGATGTAGTCAGGAAACAAGATGGCTTTAGTGCGAAGGGAAGCGCGCACAGGGAACTTGGTGCCAAGGGCGAAGGGCCGAAGGAAGTGAGGTAAAACGGTAGAGACGAATTAGGGAAGAGAAAATGACTACAAGGGAGAGGGATCTGAAGAAGGAAATAACCTTCAACCTTTTCGAGAGCAGCAGTGCCCAAGGCACGAGGCTGGTAATCTATGCGCTGTCCCCCGTACGCAAACAGCCAGGAGGAGAGGTTTTGAGCGCCACTTTAATTAAGTGGTCAGTCTTTTGTGACTGTGCTTAAAAGTCAACAGATCCAAGAGCTGAACAATTATTTTCGTGTAATTTCTACGGTGGTAAAAGCGTTAAGGATGCAATTATAAAAAATAAATCTTGGCGTTAGTCGTAAATGGCCGAAATATTATTGAAGTGAGGTGCACTCCGAGGGAATAAAATAAATGCGATAACTTAAGGAAATCGCAAAAGAAATTTGTTTCCGGTAGGTGCCATGAGATGGCATAATTTATTAATTAGGAATGTTCTTCCCATTACTCTTTTGTAATGTCATGTTCTAAATGTGCTGCTTGAAGAAGGTCCGCGCCAAATATCCTTCCTAGGAATCAAATTACTTATTTCTCTAAGTTCTTTGCCTAAACTCAGTGCTGTATTAACATATGTAATACCCTTTTAAAAATACGTATACCTTGCATCAGCTAAAGACGTGAGGGATGGAAGATAGATGGAAGTAAATTCATTTCTAAACTTGGTTCCCATTAATGTACTCATTTACGGTTATTTAGCTTCAGCTTTGATAGTTATTTGATAGATTTTATAGTAATATCCATACAAAATTGACAAGTTACAATAATGAAATATTAGAGTAATCAAATATTGTTTGCAAAAAAATATTTTTTCACATCTAACCGAGTTTAAAGAAAAATAGAATATTTGGGAGAAGGTAAAGTAATTTTAACGGTTTAATAGAACAACTAATGCCTACCACAACTGCCAAATCTATTAGATGTTTTCAGACTTAAATTTGTTAAAATCCATTATCACCGGAGTAAAAAATAGAATGTATTATTCCATAAAATATTTTATTAGGTTTGACTGGTTTCAACGGATCGGCTTCATCCTCAAATACAAAGTTACTCATACAGGTCCACATGAACCTGATAAAAAATTCGGTTCGACAGATACATTGTTGTTTTTAAAACATTTATAGCAGCCAACAACAGTACTCTGAGAACTCTTTTCTTTCTATAGATTTTATTTGTTGATCAGGAACATTGTGTATTTTGATTCCAGTGATTAAATTAATATACAGGTAGTATCCAAAATAACAATTGTGCATTGTAATTAAATTACAATACTCGTAAAAGGAAATATTTTCCACTTGTTCTTCTTATCCATGCAAAAATTAAGTAATTTATGATTTATTATTTATTCATTTTTAATTTTCTGGAGCACTTTAAACGTGCATGTGAAATTTTCAAATACGATTTTTTTTTGGTTTCCAGCAATTTGGTTTCCAACAAGGTTTCCAGCAATGCGCTTTGCAGAGAAGAGCTGACCTATCGCATGAGAAAAAAGTTGGATAGAATAATTTTCCTCGCCTTCATTCCCATCTGACAAGAGAATCCCAGGGAAATGTTACTTGAAGTTATAAATAGTACACCTAAGAACCTTTCTCGTCCTTAATCAAATTTTTGAGCTCAATCCCTCTTGAAAATCATTTCGGATAGCCATTTATGACCTTTTTAGCCTGGTTTGGGAATGGACAACGATGAAATAGAGAAGTGCTCATATTCACAGGGGAAAAAATGTTTTTTGATAGTAAAACCCGATAAGCACGCAATATTTTAGCCCATTAAGTTAATATGCTCGGAATTAATTATCTTACGTGAAATAAAGTTGGAGTATGTATCAAAAAATTGTAACCAATGCAGTTCATTGATATCTTCTTTCTTCCCAGTTAAGTGCAATTCAGTTGTATCGCACATTTTTCATTTCATTGTATGATTAATTTTTTTGCTTCTACTGATAGGATTTCCCATATTTATAAATTTTCTTTTAACAAAATAAACATTTAATTTTATAAAAAAATCCACGCATATTTTAATAATCCTTGTCAACCGGAAAAAGAAACTTTGCCATATTTTTTAAAAAAATCTCTATCTTGATCTGCAATGAAAACTTTGGCATGTTAGGCAGTCAAAATGATTGCAAAGCGAAAGAATTCACAGTTAATGAGTAATAATTTACATTGTATTTTTGAATTATGAAATTTAGTTTACATTTTTCACTCACCATTTCTCATTTAATTCTGAGAAATGAATTACTGGCATTTCCTTCCTTTGGTTTTAAATCTGGTCGTTTTTCAGCTGGTTAACTTGACAAACAGCACAAATTAAATTTAGCTTAAACACGGAAGAAGAGAAACAAAAAAAATGTGAACTTTTGCTTTAATCAAATGTCATCGAAATAAATACAAAGTTGAAAAGGTCGGTATTTCTTATCTCCAGTGCAGGAGACGGAAAGTAAGGCACCATTAGCCTTCTATCTTGAGCTTAAGCCTGCCTTTTAATAATACGCGGTTCGATTTCCCCGTGTGTTTACTTCCATCAGTCACTTGGATAGGCTATCATAATTGCAGAATTGTTTTGAACTCAGCTGAGATTTAATTGACTAGTCAATCAATCGATCATTCATTTCAACAGACTCTGAAAGATGACAATAATGCAATCCTCGTCTCTCGTGTACTCCCAAGGTGTCATATTTATATTCCCCATAATCAAATGAAATATATGCCCGAGGTAATTTGGGCGGGCAGTTAGACTCAATCGCGTGATCATAGGCGGTGGCTCGGAGAAATTCAGAAAAGAAGGAAAATTTGGATCATATTAAGGGTCCGGTTCACTCAATGCTTAGTTCCGGGTAGGTTATAGGTGAGATGACAGCGGCGGCATGAAATTTGCAGAGCATTAAAAAGGATTCGTCGCCGGGGAAGATAGTAAAGATCGGTTGGGGAGACGAGAGGGGGGAGGGAGCGAGAGGCGGGGGTGTGTGTGAGAGAGTTTCGGGCAGCGGGATCGGTTGGGGGTGTGCGGGGGGGGGAGAGGGAGGAAGGGGGCGTAGGAGAGAGGAGGTGGTTGGCGTAAGTGCATGCGGTGGGCATAATGACCAGTTTGAGAGCAGAGTTTGAGCCCAGCGTGGTGGGCGGGGAGGGATGGGGCAATTGGGGCGCGGGGGGGGCGGTAGGGCCGAGTGTTTCAGAGAGCCCTTTCCCGAGTGAAGGTGTGGCTCTGAGGGAGGCGGGTGGGGCGTCGGTGTGAGGGAGTTAAGTTCGGCGATCCAGCCATCTTGGAGCTTTGGCCCCCGCCGCCCGTCCCGTCCCGACGTCGGCCACGGAGGGGGGCTCACTAATGAATTAATGATCGCTACTTCAGTCGCCGTGTTTCTTCCCCCAACCCCTCTCCTCCTCCCCCTGCCCCCCCCCCCCACCCTCCTTTCCACTGTCTCTCCGCACGAACGAGACGGGATGAAAAATCCCGCCACTCTGTCCAACAATACACGACGAAACCACGCGGCGGCGCCGATATGCTCTCTCGTCTGTTCTCGTCCCGTCTTCCTCATCCTTTGAGTGTTTTAATTTTAACTTCTCGCTCGAGAGGTTTTGGGAAGCAGTGCACGCGAATAAGTTCCGTTTTTGGGGACACCTTTATTTTTTGTGTCCCTTAGTTCCGAGTCTCACGTAGTCCTGACGAGAAATTCAGAGTGATAGGTAAGTGATTTCTAATAACGGTCATGCTAACTTTCTTCGCTATCGGGTCGTCCCAAGTTTTGTTTTCAGACGAACGTAACAAAGGAAACAATTTTACGCGTAAAAACCCATTAGTGGCGTAGATCAGTAATTGATTTCTTGAAGCTTTTATGCGAACCAAAGTGCAACGCACCTCAGTTCAGCCGCTAGAAGCTCGTTAAACGAAAGCAACATCCCAACCCGAGACGGACCTCCCATCCGTTTAAACTGACCTTTAACCCAGAGTTAAAACGAGTTGACTTTGAACTTAATTACGGCCAAGGCTACATTTTTTCTGTCATCAAGTGTAGCTGTACAAAAAAATGTTTCCCTATATCATAATGATGTAAAAATACCCAATAATTCTTCTGACTTGGGGTTTAGTTAAGACGGAATCCTGAAACAGCAACTACGACCTTAACCCTTTGTGTATAGGCAATACGCATAACACATATGCATTGCATAAAGTATTTATTTAGGATACATGTTACAGCTTTATTGATGCGTGTAAGAGAGTTGTAATTGTTTGATGGCCTTTACAAAGAAATGAATTTGTGCTCGTACGCAGTTTTCAATTTAAATGAACAAGTTACCCAAGCTTTCATGTGTCTCCCTTTTCGATTTGATAAATGTTGTGGGGTAATCAAGCCACAAATGAGCGAAATCGTGCCAATGATACCATATTAAAATGTCAATTGGGGTGGTTTCTTTGGTCTTAAATGAACGGAATAGCAGCCAGAATTACAAAAAATAAATATTTTGATGGTGAAATATTTTTTATCAATAGATGCTTCGATTGAATACATCGATCGAACTCCAACGAACCAGTACCAGTAAAGGAAACAATTGAATTATCTTGTTTTGCATATAATGGGGTATACGTATACCTCAGTGCCGGTAATTAATTTCGCAAAACCATTTCCGAAGCTAGTGTTTCGTCGCCCGCGCCAGCCGACTCCTGTTAAGTCGAAGATAAACTTGAATCTCATGATTGTAGCACGAGCCAAATTTAAAATAAAACAAATGCTCGCCATATTACTATATATGCTGTTTGGCAAATTTTGTGCCATCTTACCCATTCAGTAGAATGGCTTTTAAGCAATTCACCCTAAAAAGGGATTTATCATTCGCAAGAAAAATTTGCCTCCTTATTTTATGTACTTGAACACTACTAATCACACGACAGTGCCATGGAAGGATCGAGTAAAATGCTTGAAAAGCCAAAAGGAGTGAGTGACGCACGTGACCATTAGCCAATATCGACATAGGTCGTTCACTCATGCATATAATATGTATATAAAACTATTGTTCAGTGCTTAAAGATCATAATCCATAAAATATCAATTGGCGTCTTCTACATTTCTTTCACATGCCCTCCCAATCAATTGTTCTTCAAAAATTGTCCTCTCTTACATCTACATCCACGCTGTACTCCGTAAGCCACCAACGAGGCATATGGCAGGGGTTATTAGGCCACCAGCCTTCCGTTATTAACTAGATAAGTGTTCAAGCGCAGTTGTTCGATGCCAGGTTTATCGACCGTAGTTTTAGGTTTGCTCAGTTAAGACTGCGATTAGTATGGAAGTAAACATCAACACCGCCGCTATCATTGCGGAAGAATATTTTCGAGTAACGTTAAGAGCATTATCGTAGATATTGAATATTTCTTTGGGCGCCACCTAGGCGTTGGTAGAAAAAGTCGAAAAAATGCCCGAGACCTTAACTGCGCGGTGGGTTCCGCGAAACCCGCTGAAATCACTCTCTCTCGTGAATCGCACTCACTCACTCGTTCATGGTTTACAAGGATTCCTCCTGGGCCAGGGTCAATCACACGGATGAATAAAAATTATAAAATGCATGTTCGCGCGCTTAGGCTCATTCACTCAATCACTCGGTTGTGTTCGAAAACAGGGACCTTTATGATTCACAAGTACCTACTCGTTCAGGGTTTACAAGGATTCTTCCTAAGTATAGGGACCCGTAAATCACACAAGCACCAGCAAAAAAACAAGGAAATAAGTATCGGGCGTAGGTAAGTGCCTAGAGAAACCCTGACGCCAGGTGTTCCACCTGCCAAGCAGGCAGGTGAAACCCCTGGCTTCTCATGAGAGAAGAACCCTTTTAAACCCTATATATGTGAGTGAGTGCAATTCACGTTTTTCTCAACGTGCACGACTGTTTTTCATCAACACACCCTAAGGATCGATTGGTTGTAGGTTTGTTTTATTTTTAATTATTAATTTGCTCTTTTTGTTTGTGATTGAGGTGTACGTGTGTCAGTGTTTCTGCAACTCACCCAAGTGACCTCGTTTGTGTTCCCTATCTTTCACCTTAATTGTAACTCATTGTTTTATTCCCCTCCCCCTTTGCAACCTAGTGCCAACCTAGTTTACGATCTCGGCAATCTCGTTTTTGTTGCTTCACAACCGTAGGAAAGTTCATTTTATATCAACACATTTAATCTTGTTTAGCTAGAGATTGTACTTTTGCATTCTATCGGCAATATTGACTAGTATTACCCTTGCAAGTTATTTATATCTCCCTAATTACAGCTATGTCGTTCACAAACCGTAGAGAACCTATCATTTCTCCTTGAATTCGTACACCATCTCTCATTTTTTCCTTGATCTTTTCTATTTGCTTTTTCAGGGCACTCATATGAGGTGAAAATATTTTCCTGTCAACATAAGACTTTTTATTTTTATTACTTTGAGTGCTAGCAACTTAGATCCTTAAAAATGGGTTAAATAAGCAGTCATTCAATCTATAACATTAAATAATCTTCTTGTGAAACGTTTCAAATAAAAAAACAAGTTTTTACAAAATATTTGCCAGATATTGAACACGTGTACACGGTATTTTTTGGAATTGGAGTGCGCTTTCATTATTCTATCCTCTTATATTATATATAATTATTATAACTTAGAGGTATCTAAGTATAATCTCGTTGGCTAAGTATAATAACATCTTCCAAATCCTGTTACCTTGGAAATGTTTTCCTGTGTAGCTAGTCGGTTCAATTTTGAACAAAGGTTTCACATACAATATAATTCCTAATTTTTCGAGAGATATCAAGAATACTCTCACGGGAACTGAAGCGCAAAATTTAAGTTTCGGCGCCATGATGCTTTACGTCGACGCACCAAGACCTTCCCAATCCATTTGCTTTGCTCTCCACTCCACGGAAACTCTTCCTCGAGCCTAAAACCTTTGCGGAGGAGAATTGAGAATGGGACGGGATAAAGATGTTTCAGTTTACAACATTAAAATCCTACTCATATCTTGATTTAAATTCAAAGTACCCTCAATTCCATTGAAGCGAAGTTCCACTGTGCCAATTTGTCAAAAACCGGGTCAAAAGGAAGGAGGCGGGTCCACCGGGCATCAAATCAACGTCTAATACTAAGTTTCCTATGATAATTCCAAATTGATATATTTCCATTTGGTAACATTTAATCATATCTATATTTCGATTGCTATATACCAAGTGTTCATTATATTTGCACTAATAGTAAATGCAATTAACCGATAATAATCTTATGGTGCGGTAGTGTTAGTTAAAATTTGCCACCAAATAAAACATTTTGCTATTCATTGCCTTACTCCAATTGAGTCACAATTATAAACCGCTGATACAAAAAATATATAATTTTTTCCATGAAGTTTTTTTAAATTTTCAACACCAAGCACGAAGATTTTCAACACTTCATCCATTTTAATTTCATTGTATTGTTTTGCCATTTTACTCCGATTTTCTTTCGTCCTGTATTCAATACGGGTCTACCCCAAAAACTAGAGCATAACACTGACTTCTCACTCAAAATTGAGTTAATATAATATCACAATCCAGCAAATTCCTAAGTATTACTTTTCCTAGTGCAAATATTTCTAAAAAAAACAACGTTAAAACAACAAGTTCTTTTCACACATATGTTAGAAAGAGATTACTTGGCAAACAACTTTAAAACTTCCAAAATTCTTAAAAATAAGTCAACGATCACGTTAACGATCTCACAAAAGAATGAATTTCGTAGCATAAAAAGGGCACCCGAGAAAACACACTTTAAACTTGATCCCGAGAGAGAGAGAGAGCGCGCGCTATGCTGTCTTATAATAGCGTAGAAAGTCAAGACGGGGGCGTTGGAGCAAAAGCTACGATCTTCTCCTTCAAAGATCCCTTTGATATGCGAAAAAGGGAGAAAATTGGAGGCGAAATCGGCGGAAGGGCACGCTCCTAAGGATGGACGAGAGGGCGTGACGGCGCCTCATAACCGACGCCGGCGCTAAGAACAGGAATGAAACAGGATACTTGCTGAGGAGTTATCGGGGTAGAAGAGCTTCGAGGGGCCGAGAAAGAGTAGCGGTTAGGAGGAAAGGAGTGTTCGGATAGGGCAATGGAACAAGACGATGGAGAAAGGGTATACTTTCAAGGTTCGCCGCTGCAAGAAGGGATGTGACGACGGGGTGTAGAGTAGGACAAATCAGGTTAGGGAGTGGACGAGTTTTCCCGGGAGTGAAACTTGGGTCAGGAATGCTCGGAGGACGAGAAATACTAAACATCACGACGGGAGATCCGGGAGACGGCAAGTATCGAAGTGCCCAAGTTTTTGAATTCCCCGCCCCCTCCCGGGAAAGAAGGGAAAGAGGGCGGAAGAGTGAGAAGGGTCTGGAAAGAAGGGAATAGCGGAGATCAGGCGAGACGGGAGAGACTAAGTGGCGGCGCATCAGGGTGGGGGAATTGCCGCGTCACTTTCTTCGCTGGGCTCGATCGAGTTTTGCTGAGTTCAATAAAAGCACAAGTACCCAGATGGGACGGATTGGGTCGTCGGAGGAATGTGAAGATCGTTTCAAGCGCCAGTAAATTTACTGCTGCAAATGAAAACATATCTCAAAATGATAACTTATATTTCTGTTCATTTGGACTAGACTAAACATCAAATCTATTAATGAGGTTTTTTCAATAAAGAGTTATCATATTAATTTTAACTCATAGAATTTATTTTGCAAAAATTAACCTTTTTTTTAAATTTCTTGGCACATTCCAAAGAAACTGCAGGAGATACCGCAACAGTAACTTGGCGGATGGCAATGCACATTGGCGGATGACTCCGTTAAAAGTTACTGTTGCGGTATCTCCCGCAGTTTCTTTGGAATGTGCCAAGAAATTTTAAAAAAAAGGTTAATTTTTGCAATTTCTTTGGAATTTGTCAAAGTATAAACACCATAAGTGTTTAAAGTTGGCTTTAACCTCGTGGACTGTGGCGCATCGCGCACGAATACGAATGCCTGTGACATTGTATGTACGGTATTTCGTCACAACATTTAGTTCCTTTAAAAGCCCCGAAATTTCAGAGTTTAAGAGGACGCCTCGGTAGCTTAAGTGGCTAAAGCACTCACTTGAGGGATCTGGGTTCGTATCCCAGTCAAGGCGAATGATTTTTACACTCTGAAATTGTTGCATTGATATTCTTGGCACATGTTTCATTGATTTGACTCAGGTATGGTAGCAGCCGCTTCGATTTTAAATGTGTTCAGTCCACATAAGGCGGTGATGAAAAATGCATTCTATGGCTATTCCTCACTTTGGTGGGCACGTAGAGGAGTCATTGGAGACTAGTGCGACTATTGAGAGGATGAATAACATACTTTATAATGATTTTAGCAAGGTAGTGATAGATGGTTGCAAATTATTTTATTGTTAATTATTGATTTTCCTTTTTTTGTGATTGAGGTATACGTGGGTCACTGTTTCCCAAACACACCCAAGTGAACTACTGTGTTCCCTATGTTTCCCCTTAATTTTAACTTTGTTTTACTTTCCTCTTACCCTTTACAACCTAATGTCAATCAAGTTTACGGCCTCTGCTATCTTGTTTTCAAGATTACATGTATAGTCTATGATGGTCATCAGTAGCAGGGAATATACACTCGGCAATTCAGACTAGGAATAAACGCACTGGAACAAATGGATGACATGTTCCTATTTAAATGTACTGCCTTAAAATCACCTAGGATATAGTAAGCAGGTTATAAATGGCGAAGAATGTTTTTTTGTCGGAAGGAAAAGCTTCTATCGGGTAGTATGGCCAGCATAAACATAATGAAGCGATTCCATAAAAGTCATATTGGTATCGACTTACGTACTTGGGATTTCTACGTTTCCACGGATGTGAGACTTGGACGATGGGAGTAGCGGAGAAAAGAAGGCAATAGAAATGTGGTGCAACGGAAGATTTATGAAGATAAAATAAATTGAGTGACAATTAAAGAATTAACGGAGAGAGAAGTGAATAGAATGCACTTTCGAAAAGATGAAAGGAACTGATTGATTGGGCATTTCCTGTGGCACGATTTTTCCCTTAAGATTGTAACTGAAGGAAACATCGAGGAGAGAGATTGTTGAGAAACGCCTTGGATTAACTGCGATAAGCAAATAATGGAAAATATCAATATTATTTATTTCACATTGTGTAATCGATGGTAGTAATTATTCTGAAAGAAGTTTACAATTTTTTGTTCTGAAAATTGCTATTCACTCCAAACACTGTAGTTTCAAGATTAATGGAATATTTCGTTCATATACATATTAGCGGATAAAAACATTTCAAACAGAATTTAGCATTAGAAAGAAGTGTGGTAAACAAATTAATAAATTAAAATTTGTATGTGCTATTTAAAAACTTGTATCACAAATTTCAGAAGATTAACCGTCAATATCGGATTCAAGTTGTATTCTTACTGCAGTAAAACGTCACATTCGGGTCGGGGGGTTCGGCGTTCAAGTAAGAGGATAATTTAAAAAGTTCTCGGAATGGAACAGAAATAAACGACCAACCTCGGTGAAACTTTTTTTATTTTTCAGCGCATTCTCTCTGTACACTAATACACCTGGTCCAGCGTTGCTCCAATGCCTTGATTGCATCTCTATAATTATATTCCACCAGGCCTGCAAAATACTTCAAGACTTCGGCTTTAGTTCTTCATTTGAAGAGACTCTCTGTCTACCGAGGAAAACGTTGAGCTTGGGGAAGTGATAAAAATTTGGTGGAGCCAAATTAGGCGAATTAGTTGGGTACGGCAGCAGTTCGTATCTGAGTCCACGTACTTTTGCCATGGCAACGACATTTGTGTGTGGGCTTACTTTGATGAAAGGTGACTTTCTGCTTTGCTAAACATGGCATTTTTTCTTGTAATTTTTGGCTCCAGTTGGTCCAGGAGGTTAGTATCGTATTGTCCGGAAATTCTATTAGCAAAATCCCTTTCGTATCCCATAAAACTGAAGCCATCACCATTCCTACCGATTTCAATCCCTTTGCTTTCTTTGGTGGAGGCGAATCAACATTTTTCCGCTGCTTTGATTGCTATTTGACTCTGAGATATATTAGTGGACCCAAGTTTCATCTTAAGCCACAAGCCGTAGCTGGGAATCTTGTTGGTTGCCCTTAAAAGGAGTCTAACATTGTTCGGGAATTTCCATTCTGTTGCGTTGGTAATCCTGCGTCAAGATCCGCGGCACCCACCGAGCAGACATATAATTTTCTCATATCCCATTCCGCTGTTAAAATGTGATATGCCCGTTTAGATGACATACATGTAGCTCCATTTATTTCTCGCTCCTTCAGTTTCCGATTCTCAATGGCCATTTTATTCACTTTTGCAATCATTTGCAATTGGGATAGTGGCGTATTATGGGTGATCACTCTACCGATCGCTATCTACGCTCTTCCGACAAAAGTTAAACTCGATTTTCCTCTTGGCAACAGTTGATTATGAAGGAACAAAGTCTCACGGTGTGTTCTGAAAGTCGGAAAGAATATCTTTTGCTTTCATACCTTTCTTTACGAAGTATTTAATTACTGCTCGAATTTAAATTTGTTCCATATTCACAAATCACTACACGGGAAAAACAACAGAGAGGCATCTGCAACATAGATCCCTTCCCAAAGCACTTACGCCTTTTGTGTTTACTCATAAAGGATTACCTATTGCTGTGCGGGAAACTCGTTTTACTAGCGCTGACCTCTGACCAATGATTCGTAGAACCTTTCAAAGTACCCTCGTACTACCATAATATTTTTTTTACTTTAAAAGGAAATGTAAATTATATGATATTTTCTTTGTAGTTTTTAAGATACCATGTCTAAAAAATTACCATCATATACATTTACATATTTGGACATGCACGGAGAAGCATTATTATTAAAATGTTTTAAACTTGTTTAGAAAGTAAATATCAATCACTTGCTTTATTATTTATCAAAATAAAAATTAATTATTTTTTGCGAAATTTTAATTTGAAATATAACGAAAATTTATTCATGTCTCCAGGACACATTTCAATAATGTGTGCAGATATTTTTTCATGAGTTCATCTTTTGTTCATCATCCTCAAAAATGAGCCTTTAACGTTTTCCCTTTTCATTTACCTGAGATGTTCATCATAAATAAAATATGAGGAAAAATACGCCTTATTTTCCTCGAATTATTTTTATTAATAGTGTAGATCTTAATATACCATAATCAACAAATTGCCTTAATTGAATGATCGTGCAATTTTGAGTCTAGCGATGAGTTTTCGCTCGCTTTTAAAAATAATGAAAGCCATCGTAAATGAGTTTCAGGTAAAGAATCAGTCTAAAAAGGCGGGTACACCATCACCTGGATTTTATATTTTCTCCGAAACACTTATTCTGCTGCTGTAAATTATTGCGGTGTCCGGCGTGTGGATTTGTTGCATTTAGCAAGTCGTTCTGAAGCTCTCGTCAAAATACAAGAAATAAAATTATTCAGAAATATCTTATTCTAATTCCGTAGTTTATCTATGAAGATTACTTTTTGAAAACAACATCATTTTAATGTTTCACGTGACTTCTCATTGTTGGTCGACAACTCAAGTTGTTTATGACTCACTACAATAATTCTGGATCTAAAACAATAATCTCCATTATCTCTTGGCTTATCTTGTTCTTGAGTTTAATAAGGGCGGACACTTTTGGAAAACATTTTCCTTCACGTATCTCCAGGGAAAGAATCGGGAGCTGGAAGATCTGGAGGCCGAAGAGAGAATGGAAGAGAGGAGAGTGAATAGCACAAAAGCGAGATATTAGCTCCGGGGAAAAACATTTCTCAGAATGTTCACTTCTCCGCAAGCAACGTGAGCCGTAGCACTATTTGGCTGAGACCAAGTTTTTCATTGATTTTTACATTGAACCAATTCTGTTCCTCAAGAAGAGTGTTTGTAACTTTTCCCGATAACCTTCAACGTTCACCGTTACAGTTATATGCATTTGTCATAAAATAAGGACCAATAATCATTCTTGCCGGCACTGTACGCCAAAAAAGCACTCAAGCGCTAATTAATGGTTGTTATTATAATGTCATTGGGTTTACGTCAGACCAGCAGTAGGCAATTCTGTTCATTGATGAAGCCACTAGAATGAAAATGCGCTTCGTCTGACATGAACAAATTGACCTAGAAGTTCACATTTTCCCAAATGATGGAATTATGATCATTTGCAAAACATAGTTGACCAATCTTGAGGTTTCAGTTCTTGACTAAACTCAAAATATCCTTGAAATGAATAATCTCCGTACAAAATGCGACGAATGGTCCTTCCTTCCTAGTTCAAGTCCAGCGCATGTCGTAATGGAGAGCATCTCGGATATTACATTGCTAATATTCTTCCAAAATTTTCTAAGGTGCGATCAGGACGTTTACTAACCGGAAAATGATGGCCTCACACGTTTAGTATTTAACTTGTGAATCCAACTCAAAATCGTGTTCAGCGAGGGAACCCGTACTGTACTTACCAATGTTAAAGTTAGAGCAAAAACGACCCAACGTAAATCATTGCTGATTTCGTTCCAATATGTATGCGTAGTCAGTGAATGCAATCTGTTTTTAACAGACCACTTTCCCATGGCTGACTAAACTGTTCGGGCTCAAATTAAACATTGAGTTGTTGCCACATATTTATGATCTAAACGCTGAACCATGTATTTTCCAGCGCTCTAGGAAAAGAAGTTTACCCTTTTGTGTTCTAAATTTTCTCGACACATTTGGGTGTGTTCTCGCATCAGGGTGATGGCGTTCGCGTCAAAGCGATGGAAAACACGCAAGCGATTCATTTCTGCCATTATTGGAACAACCAAAAATCCCATTCAATTTGAAAATGAAATGGAATTTTTTGTGATATTCCTTTCGTTTCATGAACGACGAAATAAAATTAAACAGAGAAACTGCGTAAAAAGGACTTAGCCGGTTGTCTTCAAGAAATGAATGTTTTAAAACAATACGCGCATGCGCCACCGTTTTACAGTGGCGCAGCAAGGGGTGTACGATGTTCATTTTATTAAATTCGGAACTGGAGTAGAAAAAAAAATAATCGGAATTTATTTTGCAAGGAGGAGAAAATCCTCCGGCGAGGGAATTTCTCGAATCAGAAACAGCCAACCAGTTAATGAGCGAATCTAGATTCGTAGGCACTGGGAGGAGAAATGAAATGCCATGAGAAACAAACTCCCTTGGTCCCCGCAATTGAAGTATATGGAAGAGACCTCTGCGTCCGGATTATTTTTAATATGATTATGTTTGTTAAGAGAATTGAAAAAAATGCACAAGTCTTAGGTATTTCAATTTGGAGACGTATTTTGGTTCCATTTTTTTCATAGTCTGTGGAAAACTCGCAAAAACCTTGAGTAATGAGGAGACATAGTAGTAAATTTATGAGAAGCGACCGACAGCTGAGGTCATTTGCGCCATTAGGAATGGACAGGAAAGGATGAAGGGTGGAGAGAAACCCGGCGTCATCATTAGCCTACCCTTGTCGAAAGGCGCTTAACGTCCCATCCGACGGACGCCGTACTCACTCTCAAGTGCTCTCCACAAAGAACCTCAGGTAGGGATCGGTATACCACTGAAAAATATCTACCGCCGCCAGGATTCAACCCCGGGACCTCAGGGTAGGATGCCAGTACATTAGCCACCCCACCAACCGGATCCCCTGCGATTAGGAATGTAAAAAGGGTGTTCGTAGGAAAGTAAGGGGATTTTTTTCTAAATCTCACAGGGTTACACCTAATCTTTCTTCATAAATTTCTCTCAATTTTTATTAGTTACTTTTAAGTCCTATTCGTTAAAATTTCGTTCCTAATGGAAATAGGTGGATGTTTCAACTCAGAAGCTGAATTTCATATATTCTCTATAGTTCTTATAATACTATCCCTATCAAAATATTGGCATGTAGTTCAATTGAAGCTGCCCAATCATCAAATCCAGTCACCCTCACCCCCTCCCCCCCTTACCGGCGTATTCGCGCAGCTTACTCTCTCGCTTCTTCTTGGAGGCAAAATTGCCATCGGCCGCCTCCAAGCTATTCCTTCCCTCTTCTTCCTTTGACCCTGCCCTCTTCCTCCCTGCTCTTTGTTTGCCTGGAAAGGGATTACGTCAATCGCCTCCCGTCGCCATGGCGACCGATTTTCCAACGCTTTCGCATCAATGGCGGAGCAACGTGCTTGGGACGAAAAATAAATCAACAAAAGTGGCATCTAATGGTGAAATAAAAGAGCTGAGGATTGAATGGGATGCAAGTAAATTGTGAGGAAAGAATAATGGGAGTGCTTGGACGGGAGACTGCGAAAGAAATTTCCGAACGAGATGAAAATATGCTCATAAGCCACGAGCACTAATTTATAGAGTTTTTCTGAATCGTTCCAAGGCATCATAGTTCGAAGTTTGATGAGGTAACACATTTGGGTTTATTAGGTATATGTTATATATATGAGGGCTGTATTATTAGAAAGTCTGAGCAACTTAATTCGTCCAATCCGGAACATTTTCAACAGTTTTTAGCAAAACAAATGAGGAAATTATAATTTTGAAAGCAATGCTTTTCGCATTTTCAATCCTCTTCAAAATTTGAGGCTTCATTAATGTGCTTTGAGCGATTTCGAATGGTTTTGAACGAGCTATTTCGATAAAAATGTGTATTCATTTGGGTAAACCATATATTTCCACCGGGTGTTTCTTTTAATTCTTCCCATGTATTCAATTTGTAGATTTTGAAGTTCTTTTTAGGCTAGTGCTGTTAGTCACTATGGAAAATTCCCAAAGGGTATATAATGTAAGGTCACGTAATGTTATAACCATCGCCCTTGCACATACACGTATATGTGACAAGAAAATTGATCGCAGGTATCTTAAACCCTTTAACGCCTCTCAACATAATGGCAACTAGCAATGGATAAGTTCATTCGTCATAAATATATAGGACATTAATTCCTAACAGGAATAATTTTTTAAATTAATTTACATTTCACGATAAGCGACGTTTACCTTCAGTTGGAATTACGGAATAATGAGATTTATTTTTGGTAAAAATGATATCTGAGCTGTCTTTTCATCAGGGGGAAGAAGAAGAAGTCCGGTGGTGCCAGATCGGGAGAATAGGGCGGGTGCGGCAACGTGGCAACGCTGTATTTGGCCAGGAGCTGTCTGACGACGAGCGCGCCATGGCAGAATTTTCGGCACCATCTTGGCGCACAACTTGCGCATAGCCAAATCCTGTGAAATAATGCGTTGGACGTTGGATGCAGACAGACCCAACTCGTCTGCAATTTCTTCACTGGTTAAGCGTCGGTCTATGCTCCTTGAGCTACTACACACTTAGTATAACGCTGCTCCCATTCCCCGTACGCCCGCTGGAAATTTTCTTTGGGGATGCCGTTGGTGACCCTCGTCGAAGCCTCTTGAACGGCCTTTATCGAGACCAAATGTCGTCCCTTGAGCTGTCTTTTCATCAGGGGGAAGAAGTAGTCCGGTGGTGCCAGATCGGGAGAATAGGGCGGGTGCAGCAACGACGTATTTGGCCAGGAGCTGTCAGTCGACACTCAGAATTTTCGGCACCATCTTGGCGCACACCTTGGGCATGGCCAAATCCTGTGAAATAATGCGTTGGACGTTGGATGCAGACAGACCCAACTGGTCTGCAATTTCTTCACTGGTTAAGCGTCGGTCTGTGTTCAGCAGTGTCCTCACTCTGTCCACATTCGTGTCGGTTCTTGCCGTCGACGGCCGTCCGGAGCGATGGTCGTCTTCAACGAGCTCCCTACCCTCTTTAAACAACTTGTGCCACTCAAATACTGTGGAACGGCTTAAGGCAGTGTCCCCATAAGCCTGCTTGATCATATCGAGGGTCTCAGTTGCCGTCTTCCCGAGTTTCGCACAAAACTTCACGGAATAACGTTGCTCTAAATTCAGATTCATTTTGTTTTTCGACGCGGACAAAAAACTTGCTTCACTAAAAACGGTGTCCTCACTCAACGACAGCCCGTAGGCGATTGAGGTTGGTGTCGGTCTGTTGCTAAGAGCCGCCTCCACCTTACCCTGCCAGGCAGACCCCCATCCACCGCTCCGTTCGCGCCAGAGAAAATCAGTCCTAACACTTTTGGGTGCAATCCTGTAAAAATTAAAAAATGTTAATTTAACCAAGGATTTGCAATGTGACGACGTAAACTTTTGTGATTATGCTACTGATGTGCAGATGATAACGGAAATAGAATTAGCTTTGATTTGATTTTTCAAGCTCTGGCACAGGTTAAGGACAATAGGTGAGGATAGAGCCACCAAAGTTCGCTTGAAGCACATATTTCAAAGGGAAAAATAAAATTATTTGGGAGTCAGTACTCCATTTGACATATGTGTGTACTCGTATGTACGTGTCCACACTGGATAATTAGAGATAGTTTTGATTAGATTTTTTTAAGGTAGGTGCATTTGGAGATATATATTTAGTATTATTATTTCAATCACATTAACACTCAGTGAATAAATAAATTTAAAATTTCTTTTACATGGCACCAAGTGTATAACTTTGTGTTTTAAATTGAGGCAAGAATGTCAATTCCCGAAAATTCAAAATTATTTGGAGAGTGCAAAAATTGAATTGACGATTGAACGTTGAACTTGACCCGAATTTTCTCCCCTCTGACAGTATGGTCAGGTGATTCGAATAAAACATAAAAGCATTTAAAATTATGTCATTAAGGGTCTTTGCATTATGTCACTCACACGCTACGGACCTTTCATGCTGCCAATCGTCCGCGATATTAGGGGAACCGTTAAGGAGAGAAAGTTAAGGTATCTGGCAGATCTGCAGAAACCGCTCAACTCTGCCGTCACTCAAAGACTCTCTTTGCTCTCACCCTCCACCAAATTTTCTTCCCCACTCTCTCTGCATCCCACGCCTCATCATACCCACACAGTCAGTCATTAATTCCCACGACCATTTTGCCAACACTCAGTTTTTTGCAACTCCTTTGCTAATCCTTTCATGTCGTCTGGCGCTTGTCGTATGTTCCAGCAGAACTTCCTCTCGTTTTTAACTAGTAACTTCTTTCTTCTTGCAACTCGTTTTTGTCTCTTTTCATTTCAGGCACCCTCACTTTCACAGCTTTTACCCTTCAGTCTCTCCGTCCGTTCCACTCAAGCGTGGGCTGTCATAATCAATCTTCTCTTGTGAAGTGGGCAACTGCACTACATGGACGTATCTTACTGTATCCCGTAATGAGGAAAAAGTTTGGTCCGGCTGGACAATAAAGGAAGAATTCCCCAAAATACCACTTAGTTTAAGCAAATCAGCCATTTGCTGGAAATCGAGTCCATTGCTTTCGTATGATTTGGAATTTTGTATATATATATATGTCGAATTTTTTCATATATGTATATATATATGTATATATATATATATATATATATATATATGTATATATATATATATATATATATATCTATTTATCAATATATATATATATATACACACGCAGGAGGGTAAGTCAATATATAAGTCTAAACATCTCTTACAAACCGCTATGAGCTGTCACCAACATTTCATTCGGAGCGCTTGAAATATCCACCGTCAAGTTCCGAATTAGCCCCCAGTGATTTTTAAGCATCCGAACTTCCAAAAAATCATTTGGGTGGCCAACATTTTGTAAATGATGGTACAGAAGTCTGAGAGGTGACTAATAGCACGACAGTCGAACATAAAACTTCTTTGCTGCCATCTATTAAGGAGTTGTAAAGAGACGGGATAAGTGTTTGAATGTAAAGGGTCAATATACTACATTAAATTGAAATAAATATAAATATAGTACATTAAATTGAAATAAATATCAGGAAGCTACTTTGATGTTAATTCCCTCTGTCCAGATTTGTGAGTTATTTATTGACTAACCCTCCTCTATAAACAATAATATAAATTTTATATTTTTTATATATATACTATATATACATATATTTATATAAAATAGACATATATATATATATATATATATGTAAAAAATAGACATATATATATACATAAGTATGTATATATATGTATATATATATTAATATATATGTATATATACATGTATATATATATATATATATATATATATATATATATATATATATATAAATAAATAAATATATATATATATATATATATATATATATATATATATATATATATATATATATATATATATATATATATATATATATTTGTATATACATGTATATACATATATATGTATGTATTATATAAATATATATGTGTATATATATATATGTATATATTATTATCATTAGGTAATCTGCCGGTTAAGGTAGGTTTTTGGATGGACCCAGCCCCTAAATAATTATTTTGTGACTCCTAGCAAAACATCTACATCAGGTCCCTCTTCATCTCTGATTACCTTCTTCCTCCCTTGATAACGTCCAAAATCCCTATCCTGTTCCTCTTCCCTTTCCTCGTTTGCTCAGCATTCTCCCCTCTATCACAGTCTTCAACATCCCACTGCCGGTCAATACCCCCTTCAGCCACTTTTCCTGCCTCCATAGGATTGCTCCCAACAAACCCCTCTCTTCGCCCACCATACCAAGTACTTCTTCATTCGTTTTCTTCTCTGTCCATTTCACCTTCTCCATTCTTCTCCACACCCATATTTCAAAAGCCTCCAGTCTACGTCTATCCTCCTGCTTCAATGACCACGTTTCCGCGCCGTAAATAGCTACGCTCCATAATCAAAGTTTTTACCAGTCTTTTCTTAATATCTTTACCCAATGTCCCTCTCATTAACTCCCTCCTCCTAGAGAAAGCTTCTTTGCCTAGCGCAATTCTTCTCCTTACGTCCCTACTACTTTGACCGTGTTGGTCCAAAACACTTCCGAGGTACGTAAACTGTTCTACCTGCTCTAGTTTATGCCCTTGTATTTTAATGTTCACCTTAGCCTTTTTCTTTCTGGAAAATCGCATAACCTTTGTTTTATTAATATTGATTCCCATCCCATACCGAAACAGGCAAATACCTCCTGGTTGTGTTCTATAATCCTCTCGATTAATAATCTCATTACTGCAATGGCATCACGCGTACCTCTTCCCTTCCTAAACCCAAACTGATCATAAGTAAATTGGAGGAAGAAATAAGTAATAAGTAAATTGGAGGAAATCCGTCCCCGGGTGAACACAAATATAAATTGTATTGATGCATTGTCCGAAATGTCTTTCATCGAATTACAACTATCGGGGTTAGCGTCGGAGCTCTCGGCTCTAATCATCGGGACAATCGCCGAATAAACCGAGTGGGGTGGAACATAAAATCATGCCCGTTGATCCCCGACCCTCCCCGCCGAGCGGGCGAGGTGTCCCAATGGCAGAATCTTTTTTGGAAAAGCCGCGGTTCGACAGAATAAATAAGGGTGTGTGGGGAGAGGGGACCCGCTCCCTTTATCCCTCCCCCTTTTGTGGCGAAGGGACCCGGGCACAAAAGCGATGCCATTCGCATACAAAGACATGTCGGGGGTGGAGGGGGGCGGAAGGGGAGGGAAAGACTGAAGAGAGGGGACATGAAAACGGGGTGGGGGTGCCCCCCCCTCTTCCGTCCGTCGCTCCAACCCGTCCATTCACCGTACCCACCCCCACCCCGTCCCCCGTCGGCCCGCCGCTCTCGTCCGCCAGGCCCCTCGTTCCCCCACCGCGGTCTCGCCATCCTCCCCACCCATCCACCCCGCCCTCCGCCGTATTGATTCGCATGCCATCAACAGGTGCACTCTCCGCGGCGGGAAGGAACACGGAACGACGTGAGAGAATACATGGACATTACATTCACAGACATTTACGTATTCTCATACATAAAACACTTATTTTGTGTATATGTTCAGTATTTATTTTAATATATATTATATACATATATATATATATATATATATATATATATATATATATATATATATATATATATATATATAATATTGAAATTCTGGTGACGATGGCTGTGCCGTCGAACTGTCAAAACTAATTATGAGTGTCCTTCTTTTTGTTTCTATGTTTTAAAATTCTACCCGTGTTTTTGTATATTTGTGCGCCGCGGAAGAGCGTTCCATTTTGAGGATATCATGTATATATATATATAAACCATAAACTCAGTAATCAACCCGAAGGTCGGTTTGGTAGGTGATGGTAGAGTTCACCCAGTACTAAGCCCTATACGGCGTGTGAAATTCACACATTTGGGTAGGGGGGCCAGTGTCTTTCCCTGTCCCGGTTATGGCTTCCCAGGAAGATCTGGTACCTGAAAAATCACGTAGGTTGGGTGGAGCTGCAGGTGCCCAGACACTTTCCCGGGAATCAAACCCGGGACCCTCCGGTCAGTAGAACAACGCTCTACCCCCTGGACTACCGCGAACCACATATCGTACCGCAAGGCACTCTGGGCACCTGCAGGTCCACCCAAGCTTTGTGATTTCTCGGGTACCAGATCTTCCTGGGAAACCATAAGCTCAGTAGTATATTATTTACCCGACAAGTGAAGGTGAAGCTTTTTGTTCGATTCAAGATATTGTTTTGCGTGGAAACTATATCTTCGAAATAAAACGCTCTTCGGCGACACACAAATATGAAAAAAAACGTATCAGAATCTGATGATGACGGCCCTGCTGTCTAAACGTCAAAATGACATGTGTGAGTGTCCTTTCTTTGTGTTTCTGTGTTTTTAAAATTTATACCAATTGATATATATATATATATATATATATATATATATATATATATATATATATATATATATAGAGTAGAGCGTTGGACTGCTGACCAGAGGGTCCTGGGTTCGATTCCCGGGCAAGCCACTTTGGGTACCTGCAGCTCCACCCAAGCTATGTGATTTTTCGGGTACCAGGTCTTCCTGGGAAACCATAACCGGCACAGGGAAAGGAATTTTTTTTTTTCCTAAATTATGGGTGGTGTCCTAGCACCCCCCGCCACACGCCCTTGCGGCGGCTTGCGGGGTATTAAGTAGATGTAGATGTAGATGTAGAATTGGCCCCCCTACCCTGATGTCTGAATTTCACTCACCGTCGGGCTTAGTACTGGGTGATCTCTACCATCACCTACTAAATCTTCCTTCGGGTTGATTACTGTGTTTATGGTTGAAATATATATATATATATATATATATATATATATATATATACATATAGGGATACACACACATATATGAATAAATATATATATATACATATATATATATATATATATATATATATATATATATATATATATATATATATATATATATATATACACATAAACTCGTATAAAATAAACATGCATGCATGCACACTCCTTACCGTGCCGAATGGGAACAGCTGGGAGGAGACTTGTTAACGCGTTTTTTTGGGATATTTATCTCTTCGAATGTTTTCCAAAAATGACGTCTCTCTCCACTCATTGAGCAGATCGAGGGGGAAAGATTTGCTCGTCTGACGCCCTGGCTAATCCCTCAGTCATTCACGCGGATGGCGTGCAAGGGACTTTCAGCCGATCATTACGCGTAAGAATGTTTTTTCAGGCCATCTGTGAAGGTGCAAGAGCGTGTGTTCATGGGAAAAGACAACTTCAAAAGGGGACTGTTTTGCGTTGACATATCAGCTCTCTGCAGTTCTCATTCAGGCAGGGAGAATCAGCTAGTTTTCTCCAATACGCTGAAGTCGTTTAAAGGATTAGTGCGAAACGTAGTTAATCGCCCGTGATGCAATAGTAGACTACTGCTTGTGTTCTCCGACGCATAATCTTTGAACCATTGCGTAAGAAACAAAACTTGGATGAACATGATGTCTATGCTTGCATCTATCTGGTTTGGAATTCCATATCTACTGAGTCCTTCGAACCTAAAATCACGGAATATTCGTATAATCTTCATTTTTTCAAGGGATTTAAGTATGTATTTTGAAAAGACTAATGTATTTGACTTAATTCTGCACTGACATAATGAAGAGCATCGATTAATGGTTTAAAATTTATCATCATGTGAATGGATTTCTTTAAAATGCAATATCAAAAGCTTAATTTGGTAACTTCTCATTACTAATCACAATTATAGACCCAAAAAACTTTGAAATGTGAGATATCCAAAATTGTATGGTGTTTCAGGTCTTTTGATCAAAATAATGTATTCTCCGTTAAACTTTGTGATAAATAAATGAATTATCAAACTTAAAGAGTTTTTGCCAACTTAGTTTGGAGTTTTGGAATCTTCAAAAGATAAGTCTACTCCTGGTGCACCATCGGCGTAATGGAATGCTGTTTAAATACTCAGAGATAATAATCAAGGGCAATTGTGTTGTTAGCGCCTAATTTAATTTTATCTTTTTTGTATTGACTATTTTGTTCCTTGAGCTATGCACTACATTAAATGGTTGAAATTAACAAGTTTTATAATTTAAGTCTGCCATTAATACATCTTCTATGACGCGCTTTCCATTTGCTAAAATATCTCTATTCAATTAATTTATATTGTACGAGCATATGACAATACAGCCCTTGCATCATCACCCATTTTAATACTATTGATATTTTTATTCACCTCATTTGGAGATATATTGTCAAATGCCTCTTAGGTCTACGATAAGGTTTTACCAGCAGCCAATAGCGATACTGATACATTTTTATGTTTGGCAACAATTAATGTTTTTTTGCATACATCTCTTACCACACATGAAAAATAAAAGGAGGTGCACTCTATTCCGGAAAGTTCCCGCTAATGATGAGCGCATGTATAGTCGTGAGACTTGAGCTGTGGGACGAGATAAATATTTTGTTAGCATTACAGTCAAATGTTTTGCAATGACTGCGTTCTCATTAATAACCGCGGGCAAGGGAAGGGGCGTGGTGGGAGAGGGCGGCTCGCTCACCTGTGACGATGAAGTTCGTCGCCACTCCGCCGGCGAGGGGTAAGCATCGACACGCGAGAGATAAGGGCATCCACTGATTCATTTTCACCCCCTTATCTCCTCCCTCCCACCCCCACCTTTGTCTCCCGTCTCATTTCTCACGCAGTATTATCCAGACGCTCACTTATCTCACGTTCTCTCCTCTCCAAACTTTTTCGTCCCAATTTAGTTTACGCTGCACGTCTCCGCCTCCCTCGTTCGTCTCCCTTGCCGTTCCCACCGCATCCCACCCCCTCCGAGACGGCCTCTCCTTTGGGCACACCCTCCCCCTCCCGCCCCCTTCTCCTGGGCCAGACGTCATTTTTTTCGGCGCTTTAGTTGTTTGTTATCCTCAGATTCCATCTATCACGTTCCCTCCCCCCACTCCGCCCCTTCCCCTCTCCATCGCCCCCCCACCCATCAGCCTCCCTCCACAATGCTCTCTCTCCCTCTCCTAACCGCTCCCATCCGTTCAGTCCCCAGTCTCAGTTTCTCCTCATCCTTCACCCAATTCCTTCATACGTATTTTTCCTTGTCCTAACGTCCTCAGAAACCCTCTCTTTCGCGCCCCCGAAATGAAAACTGAGAGTTTTCAGTTTAATTTTTCACTTTTTATCGGGAGCTCTCTCGCCTCATTTCCCAAAGATGTCGTTGCTCTAATGTGTTTCATTTTTTGTCGCTAGATAGGGCGTGTCTTTGTTGACGGCCGCGGATTTCAGCGCGCGATGCCTATTAGCGGAAAAGGATGACAGCGGCACAAAGCATTCTAACTGCTGGAAAGTATCGTGTCGCACTCCTCGAAAGGCTCCTTAAAAGCTCTGTCCGTAATTATTTATCCAAAAGATTCAAAGTTACGCACAGGTTTTTTGAAGTATGCAGTGAACCCATCTGTATTTTGTGAATAAGCGGCAAATTAAAAGATTAGTATGCTATAAATTTAAAGGTGAACTATTAATGCAAAAAATGCAATTGAGAATTCTCTAAGAATATTGCAACTCTTGAAGAGTTGTACTACTTCAAGTTCTTGGAGATTTATGAAAGCTTTGAGTGTTCGTAGTTTTTGGGTTTCATCAGTCTGGCCTCATAGGTCGCTATCACGATTAGTTTCCACCCTGCTCCGATCCATTTAGTCTGTGTTCTTAGCATTCGGCGCCTTTTCCTGTTTTATTATCAAGCTATATCGGCCAAGAACTCCGCAAATTAATGCCATTATTGCTTGTCTCATGCATAATGCACACTTCCTTTTGTCACTCCCTCCGTAACGTGTGTCACTCTGGCTGTAAGCCCTCCATCTCTTTCTCCCCCTCGCTTATTTCCACCCCTTATTTTCCGCGACACAATCGCAATATCGCTTTTTCGCCATGTCCCTCGTTCCTCTTTCACTTTCCCTTATCACTCCGTCATTGTTTCCCTCTCGGCGGGAAGGAGACGAGGGACAAAAGCAGAAGGAAAAGGCCGGAGATGGATGGGAGCAGATCAGTCGACGTAACAATCGCAGTTTCGTTCGGGCCGTGAGAAGGGATACAAAAGACGGTTGAAAAAGGAGAGTGGCGACAGGAAACGTGGTGAGAATTGGGGCGAGAGTGACACGAGAGGAATTGTCGCAGTAAGCCAAATTCGTCACAGTACACGCTGAATAAATGCAACTACCTTCGTGGTAGTTTAGCATTCAAAAAACCGCCAAAGGTAATGAGAATAATTATGCTAAAATTGTCTGTACATAAAAGAACAAATGTGTTGTCTCAGATTAATGAACTGCTGCCAACAAATTTAAACAGTGTTCAAACCGTTACCAATACGAGCTCCTAACTCTCGAGCACTATTGCTTTCTTCTTATATTAATGATGATATTGTGTGGAGAGAGGGTTGATTTCTGCGGTGGAGGAAGGTTCGGCTGGCTCAGCATACCTTCGGATCCTTTCGTTAAGGAGGGATTCAGGATAACCTCGTTTGAGGAGGGAATAGTGTAGATTTGAGATAATATTATCAAGGAAGTCGGGGTCATTGCAAATTCTGTCCTCTTATGGACAGGGAATAAGGAAAGGAGTGTTTGATGTGATATGCGGGGCAACTGTAATGATATTAGTATTGTTGTTTTTTGGTGGGTTTTAATCGTAGAGAAGTGTGAAATTTGTTGTCTATTATTATTAGGTTTACATCCAGGAAGGTGTTTAGGGAATTAGTACCATGTGGCCAGAGAAGAAAAATATCGATATATCTGAGCCACAATAGAGTTTTCAGGGGTTGTTTTAACAGGAATTTTTTCTCTACTAGGCCAAGAAAGAGGTTTGCACCCCGACTCCCTTAATAATTTCCTCTCAAATCTACACTATTCCCTCCTCAAACGAGAGCTTGTCTGGGAATTGAAAACACGCCCTCGAGTCCGTAGTCCAACGCTCTACCCCTGGACTACCATGACTTAAATAAATATATATATATATATATATATATATATATATATAAAATCTTCGAAATGGAACGCTCTTCGGCGACGCACAAATATATAAAAAATTCTTTCTGAAGACGACAGCCGTGCTGTCGAAACGTCAAATAACAAATTGTGAGTGTCCTTTCTTTGTGTCTCTATATTCTAAAAATCTACATCTGTGTATATATATATATATATATATATATATATATATATATATATATGTATATATATATATATATATATATATATATATATATATATATATATATATATATATATATACAGGGTTCGTCCGGAAAATAAGTGTACTGAGCTCAGGAAAAAAAATTTATTACACTTTTACATATCTTAAGCTAATATTCCTCAAAATAGGACCCTTGTGAGTCGATACACTTGTTCCAGCGGCGTTCCCATTCCTGGAACGCTCCCGCGAAGGCATCATCGGGAACCTCTCGAAGACTCGTCGTCGACCTCTTCTCTGCCCTCCACGAACATCTTGTGCCACCGAAAGATCATGTTTCTGGACATGGCTGACTCCCCGTAAGCCTGGTTAATCATGCCGACAGTTTCGGTAGACGATTTCCCAAGCTTTACCGCAAATTTGATGGAATAACGCTGCTCCAAAAACTTCGGCATCGCGTTCCGTGACGTGGGTCGAGCGTGGAGGTTCGCGTTAACAGAGCTCCTCACTACACCACAGCTCAGAGCCGACTGCCGTTTTCAGCGTCGCTTGCCAACATACCCCCCTTTAATCGCAACCCGTCAGAGCGGTGCTGGGCGCGCCTGGAGCGGCGGGAAAAAATCAGTACACTTATTTTCCAGACGAACCCTGTATATACATTTACTTAATATACAGTCACCAAGGAGATTATATCGCTAGATCGCTAATAATAATGTCATTTTTACAAAATATCAAGCAAAGTAAGCTCAAACGACACACACCAATAATCGATTTGATAGAGGTTATTCAAATCCTAGTAATAAGTTGTTACGTAAAGCTGATGGCTTTTTTCCCGAAAGTCTATGAATTCAGCGACCGGGCAGTGTGTCCCCAGGATACATTGTAATACACAATGCTCTGGTGCCCTTAATGTTGAATACGACATTCATTGACGATGGAGCCTCTGTTTCATGCCTTTGGCCCGCTCTTGTCATGCGCGGCGTGATGGAACAAATGTGACCACGAGAGTGGTCTTAAATGCAAGAGGAAGACCCGTGGATGTGGACATGTTATCCTTGCCGATTCACACGTTAGTTTGCCACAAACCCGTTTCCCGTGAGCTCTTGCACCACCGCATTCGTGCGGTTCGCGCGCCCCTCTCTGTGAATTGATTTAAATTTTCTGTAAGGTTGACACCATGTGGTTTCATGAAGTTTAGCGGAAGGAGCGTTTGAATACCATCAAAGCGATCCCGGGTGCCAAAGCCACTCTTATCTCAAATAAACCCAAATTGTGTGACTTATCGCCGACCAAAACTTTGACCTTTTCGTTCATGTTTCCCGCTGCAATTAATGCGAGAACCTATGCATTTCTGGCACCTGCAGCCACGCCTTAAAGGTCTTGAGGAACTCCAAAAGTGACTCTCGAAGTACCCCGAGTCCAACTGCGGGCGACGGCGGCCTGCTCTGCCAGGGTTGGGGGTTTTCCAAGGCATTGGTTCAGACCGACTTGGTTGGGATCCTGTTTACATATGATTAGCAAAGTTTGCGATTCGCATATTAAGGCAATTGCGTATGTTATTTTACAGAGTCGGAGATGCGTCCTCGCGAATCACATATGTCCCACGTGTTCATAAGTATGTTTCAAATGATTGAAATTGAAAAATCTTTTCGTGCAAGGGTGCAAACAAAGCGTTGAGTTCCAAAATTCTATAATTCGGAGAAATACACAAAGGATAATAGTGACCGTGGAAACGGAGAGGGACCGGATGCGGTCAGAATGAATTCCTGTGAGCGTGGCGGGAATATGTGGGTGGGCTGCTGCGAGGGAAATTGAGGCGGGCGAGCAGGGACTGTGGGAGATTGGGAGAGGGCTTGGGGAGAGAGGGGGGTTAATATGGCGGAGGGTAGTGGGTCGGCGAGCAGGGGCTAACCGGAGGGAACGGGCGGGGGCGGGTCGCACAAGAGAGAGAGAGAGTCGGTTGGGCGTCGACGGCGGATTGCATGGGCGGTTGACTCGGACGCGCCGAGTTTTGGGAATGGGGTGGCGGGCACGAAAGTGGAAGATAAATAAAAGGCGCTGAAGGGTGGACCATGGAGAAAGCACGTCCCTCCACTTCCCTCCCAGTTCGATTGCTGGGTGCTTTTGGGAGTAAACTTACAAGTCGAATCCCTCCGTTGTTATTAATTTCGAACGCTGGATCGTGGAGACTAATTTCGCTTCCTAACCAGTTTGATTAATCCCGAGAGCCGAATGGTAATGGTACACGCCACATGCAGCGAGGATTGAATCTCGTCGGAGGAATCAATTAACGTAATCGCATTGAAATAATTATGTGTTCAAATATTTTTGACGCTAAAAAATATCTTCAAAATTAAGGATTCGTGCATATTGCCATAGAAAACGGTGACGTCATTCCTTCACGCATGCATTTAATCACTGATATAATTTTTCTTAAATTGAATTAGTTCCATACGCTATTAAATAGGGGATCAGGATGGTGCGTTGGCTAACGCACTGACTTCCCAACGAGGGAGACCGGGTTCACATCCTGGAGATGGGACATATTTTTCAGTGATATTCCGATCCCTACTTGAGTGGCTTTGTGGAAAGGACTTTGGATGAGTACGCCATCCGTCGGATGGGACGTTAAACTGTGGACCCTTTGGCGCCTTTCCTTTGGAGTATAATAATGCCGACGCCGGGTTTCTCCTACCATTCCCATCCATCCCATTGGTGCAGATGACATCAGCTGTCGGTGGTCTACCCTATATACTACTATCGCTATTAAATAACGAATATTTTTATATTTTCATTTGAATTTCTCTTTCGCTCTTGCCTATTCTGCATCGTACTCGTATTATTGGAAGTGCTGAAAAACGTCTGAGAGCTTAAAAACAGGGAGGCGTATTTGAGAGCAGAGAAGCCAAGTATTTTCATAGTTAATGGTTAATGGTTTCAGATATTTAAAGGACATAAAAACTAATATTTGACCTGTATTACCTGAAGTTCCGGTTTCACAATTTTGAATTGATTATTATTACAATCGCTTTATGCAATTTATCACTGTTTAATTACCAATGGGAACCTGATTAACGTATAATCTCTTAATTTATCTTCTTCTTCATGTATAAATATTTTTTGTTATTTGCAAGATTCAACATTACTCAATATTTGATTTAAATATGTCAAAATATTGGGAGATGAATTATCTTCAGCAATGAATTGATAGCTGCTGATAATTCATGCTTTGCCACATATTGCTTTATTGAACGATGGGTTACAATTATAATTTCGGAGAGCCGGACTACAAGTGAAATAGTAGGTTTCATTAATTATTGGTATTCATTATGATAAACTCTTTTTGTAAATTATATTAGAGTATATTTAAAAAAAATTAATTAGAGTATATTTTTAAAATTATAACAGGTAAGAATATATGCATATTACTGCTAAGTGCTTTTCAATACAAAGGATTAATAATGTATGTTTACAATAATCGCAGCTACCTTTTGTAATATTTTTCCCATCTCATCAACTTATTACCTACATGAGAGTTTTGCATGCTATTGTAGTTCTTTGCCATGATAATTAACTATAGACATATGTAAAAAAATTCTAATTTTTCTACTGTAAGTAAAATTTTCAGGTTTTTAAGTCATGTGCGCTTTCGATTACAAAAATAAGATCCTGTAACTTAATTTAACCCATTGCTAAGGGTCAGGCATCAATCAGAATACAAACGAGGAAGTTAACTCCCGGCATAATTCCTTCAGGAGACTTTGTAAGCAGTGATTTTAATACGAGATATTTAATGTGGCATTTCGTATAACAACTTATCACATGTTTTAAAAGACTTATCACGTAATTTTACATAATTTTCAAAAAACTCCGTTAATTTGTCAAACTATCGTTATCTTAATAATGTGATAACATAACTATAGAACTGATGATAATGCAAACCAGGAGGGCTCACGTTTGATGAAGGCCTTTGCTTTAATCGAAGATGATGCCATCAAGTGTCCTCGCGCTGAACCCCATAAACGAGGAGGGCGCATGTCGCAATGAAGAGGGCGAAGCCGCCGGAGGCCACGGCGCCTGTTTCCGAGCGGAGGATGATCCCGGTGCCGATATCACACCACGAGGGCCGCCATTGTTGCGTCCGACGAAGAATTGGATCGTGAAAAATAAAACGCCATTGACGCAATATTCGTTGAATGGGATGACTGAGGAAGGAGTCCGTGTGTTGGGGGGGGGGGGTGCCTGCGTATCAGAAAATGAAATGGACAGAGGAGAGTTTGGGGGAGCGGTGTGAGGGGGGCATTGGGGCGAAAGAAGGGAGGGAGGGGAGTGTGGGCGATGCGAACGGAGAGGTCCCTCATCGGAAATGTGGGAGTGAGGCCAGTGGACCGATGGAAAGAATAGGGGAGGGTCCCCACGGGGGTGGAATGGTGGGAGGGGAAGGGATTGGGGTGGAGAGGTGCGGAGGGGTGGGCAGGCGGCAATATGAGTTCGGGGCACGCGGAATATAAGTTTGGACGTGCGGCCGAGACGATGGGTGGAGGGGGTGGGAGGGTCCAAAGGGTGAGAGGGATGGGGGGAAGGGGGGGGGGGGGTGCGGTCCCCTTTCGGACGGAGGCGGGTCGCCGTGTGCTTGCGCGCGTGTCTGTGTGTGGGAGGAGGGTCGTCGATGCTGGGAATGGAAATTTTCTCGGGTTTGATGGAAAAGAAAATATTTCCCCGAGAGAGGCGATAACGTGCTCCCTTCCCCTTGCTCGCTCCCGAGATCGAATCTCGAATGAGCGACGCGGCGTGAGACTGCGATGCTTACGGGGAGGGAACACACCAGGGAGGGAGGGAACGATTGCTACCCCCGTGCGTTCGGGGGTAGATATTTGCGTGCTCGGTGGATGTGTGCGGAGGATAGAGGGAGAGAAGGTGGGCCACCTTTGGCGGGTGTTGCGGGGGGAGGGGGAGGAGCTCCGGGGACGAAGATAATGTGACCCTGCGAAAGGAAGTTTGTTTGGAGACAATATCTTAGAGAAAATAAGGAACCCGCAGCCTTGGATGGGACGCGATGCGGAACGGAGTGGGGAAAACCTTTGAGAGGGCTCCATCCCGTCTCACTTCGTGCGCTTTTTCCACCTGATGGTCTTGGGAGAGTTAATGTTTACTTTTATTAGTTTATTTCCCAAAGATTGGCAATTTTGGTCCGGGAGCAGACTTGTTCCCGGGGAAAAATATTTATGGTGAATTTTTCCTGCACGACCCCACCCCCACGAGTGGAGAGAATTATTTTTATCCGGCCGTAGAAGTGGGTCAACTGTTAATTTTTTATTCTTTTAGCCATACATACGTACATATGTTCTCCATGGTTCTCAATTGAAATTGACAACGGCGAAGTTAGATGATATTACACGTGAAGGTGGGTCTTTGAAAAAAAATCGTGGCATACAATTTTAAAAAAAGACTGTTATTCCGTTTTAATATCGAATGTCATAGTTTAAATTATTTCAGCTCTAGGAAGAAATGAACTCATATTACAAATTAATATAAAATTCTATGAACCATAATCCGAAGGTCGGTTAGGTAGGTGATGGTAGAGTTCACCCAGTACTAAGCCCGACGGCGTGTGAATATTCAGACATCAGGGTAGGGGGGCCAGTTCCTTTCCCTGTGCCGGTTATGATTTCCCAGGAAAATCTGGTACCCAAAAAATCATATAGCTTGGTTGAAGCTGCAGGTGCTCAGGGACTTGCCTGGGAATGGAACCCGGCACCCTCCGGTTAGTAGTTCAACGCTCTACCCCCTGGACTACCGCGACCCCGCGATATAATATGTATTTTATAATTATTTTATTTATTTATTTTTATAAAATTCTAGGTAAAACAATACATATCATATTATCTAGGACTCTCTAGTTTCTATTTTGATGAAGTTGCTGGATAATATGCTTCCCTTTCTTTAGCTTGCGATTTTTCAGGACAAAGTTCGTGACCAGAACAATTGCATTGCTTCGTTTCGATGGCATTCAAGTCAGCACTAGGATATGAAGTGCAAACCTTCATGCGAAAACGTCATATGATTCAAAAAATATATTCATTCATACTCTTGCTTTTAAGACTTGGGAGATGTTGTTATTTTTTGTTTTAGATAAGCCTTTTAGGGTAGATAAGCAAAAATTGTTGGAACCCACAATTACTAATAATAAATTACATGACTACGGCTCAACTGGTTCCTTGAATTGAGTATTTCTCGAAATATGAATTAGTATCCTCACAAATACTTGTTAGCGGATCGGCGATAGAAAATCGCTTAAGATTTTACAAATGAGGTGATTAGGGCAAAAGTCATTAGTGGGGTGAAGAATAGGAACCATTAATGGAGGACAAACTGCGGCCCTAACTCATGGAGGCAATGGGGAGGATGCCTCGAAGGGAGGGAGAAAAGAAACCAGTTTAGATACCATAGCCATAATTCTTTCTTGAGCCCTTCTTCTCTGGCATGTTCATGGAACAATATGTGGAATTGGACGCGCTGCGGGTAAAATAGAGACGGGGCATTGAGCTTGGATCCAAATTGGATTCCGCGAGAAATTGAAACCTTGGCTGTCGTGTGTCGTGGCTTGAAAGAAGTTCGTTTACTTAATCTAATAAATTCTTGGATGAAACTGAATACCAAGTACTCTCTTTGCATCTTGAGCAAAAGTCTATTATGAAATGAATGCTTCCCATCTTACAAAAAATAACTATAATAATAGATGGGAAAGATGTGCGCAAACAAATCAATATTCATTTAAGAATGCACCTTTTTTTAAATTCCTAACTTACAGTTTTGCGTGGAGACGCATATTTTTTTAATGTACGATGTCTTGAACATTTTGATCGCGTTTAGAGAGAAGTTGTTTTGAGTGTTGAAAATTGTCCACATTCGCACTCTCGTCAATTGCTCTCTCTTCGCCTAGGATGGTAGTCTCAAGAGTTGCCGATTTAACGAATGAATGAGACTTTTTTCTACAGATTTATTTTTCAATATAGTCTCCTTTGAAGTCAATGTACTTTTCCCAACAATACTGTAAATTTGCCAACCCTTCCGAGGAGTAGTAAACGTCTTCGTCTGCTAAATAGCGATTTACATATGCGATTAATATCAACCTTGCCTCCGTTTCCTTATTGTAACGCTCTATGCTCAAGACAAGCGCGGGTGGGCAGCTAGTGCCATTACTGACGTTCTTATTTGTACGTCTTTGTAAAACGCCGTTCCCTATCGGCTTTCCTTTCTTGTTTCATATTCACAAGAGTTCATAAGTTATTCCTAGTTTTAAGTTTCTTCTTCTCGCAAACCACAGTTTCACTTTAGCCATGTTTCTTTCTTCAATGCCATGCGTTTCTTAAGTTCAATGACTGGTAAAGGTGAGACTTCACTCACCGGGACGGTTTATACTTGCCCGTTCGAGCAGTCAATGAACATTTTGTACTTCTTTGAGGAAACATCGAAAATGGCCAAAATAACACTTTTCGGGGCTATTTTAATTAAAATGGGAGCTGATCCTTTCCACTTATCGTTCCCGACTATTACTTAAGGAGCAACACGAAGAAAATGTTGTAGCATGACAACATGGCAAAAAATTGCCCCTCCTCTTCCATTGAATATCTCTCTCCAATAAGGAAAATCTGAGGCAAGGCAACAGAAAAAGTCGCTGGGCGTCAGATCTGGTTGATGCGATGAGTAGCCAACTAATTTGAATTGAAATTTGTGAATTTCAGCCATGGTGACCGCTGTATTGTGAGCAGGTGCGTTGCCCTGCCCAATGGAAAAGTACTTTCTTCTTCTCCAACTGCGGTCGTTTGTTCTGCAACCTCTGCCCTCGGCTCGTTAGGTAATGCATAATACTCTCCCGTTATTATCTAACCTTTTTGAAGGTAATCGATGAACGTTTTTCGTAACTATTCCAAAAAACAATCGCCGTCACCTTCCCCGCCCGTCTCTCGCAATTACCGGAGAGTGGATTGAGTCAGTCACAATTTCCAATCCAAGAAAAAAAAAGTAGTCACGACTTCCAAAGTCAAATCAGCGACTTGTTCGCTTGTAGGTACAGTGAGCTCTCCATTGAAAAAGCATCCCCATCTCTTCCTGTTTTCTCTCTCTGGGCATCTGTTGTGGTATCGTGCCACTGGATTTCACCGGGCCATGGTAACAATCAACCGAAGTGGAGCACGCTTACCGGAGGTGGAAAAGGAGAAGAGGGCACAGATGTTATTTTTCATGGATTACAAGAGAAGGATTATTCAAAGCAGTCGAAGATGCTAACGCAATAGCTGAGAGGAATCTGGAGTCGAGTGCCGGGGACTTTGAGGGACTCGAGTACTCCATATTGCCCGGCACGTAGTACTTACCATGCAGGGCGATCGACCTCGTCCGGAGCATCATCGCGCGCAAGTTCCTTTCTGGCCGAGTGGGGTTTATTCCCGAGGTGAAGAGTTTTCCCCTCAAATAAACGGTGGGAGGAGGGGGACCGGCACCCTGGAGTGAGAGAAAATTGGAGGGGAAGAAGAAAGAAGTGATGCTGGAATAAATGTTTTTAATAGGTCCCTTTGCGTCTGTTATTCCGCGCCCTCTGTTTATTCGGAGGGACGCTCTGGAGCGAGGGAGTGGGAGAGAGAGCAAGAGAGAGAGAGGACGAGAGAAGACTCGGAGGGAAGGAGTCGGTGTGGAGAGCTGGAGGAGTGGCGGTATTTTACATTTCTATTTTAATTCTTTTTTCCTGGAGATATAATTGAGAATTTATGAGTTAAAAGAGAATGGAGAGAAAAGGAAAAACAAGCCCGAACGCATTTAGCTCTGAAATTGGATAGAGAAACGATAAATGAAAACTACTTCTCCTCCGAAGTCCTTCAATTTTTTGCAAGCCTGAAATATTTTCAAAAGAATATATTTTATTGCACGTCAATATGGAAATTTACACGATGCTGTGGACTCATTTTGTGGCAATTCCCACTGATATTTTAAAATTTCAAGTGAAAAACATTTTGTCTCTAAATTCTAACGAAAACATTTTCATTCGGTAGTCATCCAATTTTTATCGAGCTAGGCCTATGAACAAGTGGTTTACTCTGAAAATATTTCTTTAATACATTAAGTTCACAATCTATAAAATTATAGCAATTTGAAATATTTTATCAATTTAATTTACATTTTCAAAGTTTGAAAATATTTTTTTTGCAATAGTGTCCAGATTCCATTGTACTCGTATTGTAGGTTACATTCGAAATTTAATCGGACACTCATGGGTTCTAAAATTTTAGTGCATTTAAATATTAATATTCAGTCTAAACATTCGACTTGAATATATTTCCGCGATGGAGTTTAAATTTCGCCACATTATGTAAATGTGATTTCTCAATTTACCTATTCATTTTGACGGATATAATGAAAAAACTTAGTTAAGTCCATTTAACTATTGATTTCGATGGTTTCAGGCTCAGTTATGTAGAAGTTCATATTAATGAAATGAGGAACAAATGTATTCGGCAATTGAAAGGGATGTGGAGGAGGGTGAGTTCGCAGTCAATGGACTAAGGATGGGGAGGAGAAAAGGGGCAGGGAAGGTTTGCCTGGTAAGAAAATGTATTGAGTTACTCAGCAGGAGTAGTTTTGTTTTTCCATGAAGGGAGGGGATGCCTCCAGGATTTGGGATGGAGGGGATCGTTTTCCCCGCGGGAAGGGTACCCAACCCATGCTAAAATGGCACCTGATGATGAAGCGATTAAACCAGTCATAATGTAATAAAATTCATCAAATGTTAGAAATCAGTCCTTTTATGACCATTTATTTATTTATGACTTCTCCCGAGTTTCCTCGCGTCACCACATATTCAGGTTTGCCGCTGTGCAACGAAACCTGGATTGTAGCTGTATAACCATCAAAGGAAAATTCGCCAAGTTTTTCATTATTCCCTTGATGGATAACTTTCACAAAAATAAACCCGAAACGGTTATTACTTTTGGAATTTTCTCAATAAACGCAATCATCTTAGATGAGCTCATGGTGATTTATTGTAACTCTCGATAGTTTCTTAGTTCAGCAGTAATACACGCAATAATTGGTTTTTAGGTGATTAGTTGGCTATTATATGTGTGTAAGAAAGTTTAAAAAATTCCCTCTGAATAATTTGAGTTCCTCGCGCTATAAACCAGGGATGAGTGAACACCCCCTCCAAAGGGGTTTTTCTGTTATTAAATTAAATTTTATCAATAGCATCCCCAATTATTTCTTTGAAAATAATTGATACTTGACTGTAACCTATTTGAATAGGGAATCCTTAAGTAGTGTGTTTTGAGGTGGTGTTACTTCACAGCGATAGTTTTATTGTCGGAAAATACGTTCTCGTGTAATTACTTTTGTAATGAGTTATTCATAATATTTCTAAGTTTGGCCGATCAAATTTTACACGCCACAAAGAAAATATATAGTATATTAAATTGGTTGTTTCCAAGAAGTAATAGTTTTACCGCAGCCATTTCATCTAAAAAAACACTCCTGCGAGTTGAAATTTCAGCGGGATATCTAATGCTCACACAGAAAATGTAGTAGCCATCGTAGCGAGAAAACAAACCAGCAGCGTTCTCCGAAATAATTATTTGAATTGACGCCGCAGACCAGTGTACTGGAATTTCACATAACGAACGAAATTCCCAAATACAAAATCTACTACTGATATTTAGCACATAAAAGAGCGCTTGGTATTTCTCGCACGGCGTGACCGTCGGAATTTCACGCTCAGCATCGGCATTGAATTCCTCACAATTCGATCAAAACCTCGTAACCGTCCCAATGAACGCATCCTGGCTCACCATTTCTTTCAAACTCGGCCCAAGGCCACCATCAATGCAGACTCACCGGAAGAAAATCATTGGAAATAGAAAATTTGTACAAAACTCCGATGGACATCGAAGTCCGTAACCCCACAATATCGACTCATTATCAGAGGAACGTACTGGGAGAATCTGAAAAAGACAGAGGAAGTGGATGGAGGAAATGTTGAAAGTTAGTTGTTAGCTGTTAGTTGTTTGATGCTGTAGAAATAAATGGAATGTGACAGAAGTAGCGAATTTAGAAAAAAAATAGCCGCTAGGGACCGACCAAAACATACTATCTTCAAAATACAACGCTAGGCTGAAAAATAATGCGCACATGCTTGTAGACCACAAACAAAATGACCTTCAGAAGCACTCTTGGTGGCATGTGGAAGTAACATTCCTCCTCAACACGCATAAGAAGGTATGAGGTCGTTACATTCATCCAGTGTATTTCGATAAGCGGTAGTATGTTGACGTATCCTAGTGATATGTCAACGCGAGTCAAACAGCGTGCCGTTCTCGAATTTTTAACTGATGAAAAAATGACTCCTACTAAGATTAATCGTCATTTAAAGGTTCTTAATGGTGACGATGCTGTCGATAGGTCTACTGTAAATCGATGGGTAGTAAAATTTGGTGGTTATGAGTCTGGAAAAGCATAATTGTTGATGAAACACGCAGCGGACGTCCTATCACTGCCACAGACGATGAACATCCCAAACTAGTCGAAGATTTGATTCAAAATGATCGGTGAATCGCTCAAAATCGTATCATATACCATATTAGAGTATCCAAGGCGCCAATTATCTCGCATCATGACAACGCTCGTCTACACACCTCTTGCACAAATGGAGAGGCACTGCGAAACCTGAAATTTGAACCGATTCCACACCCTCCTTAATCACCCGATCTTGCGCCTTGCGAATTTTAATTTTTTTCCTCAACCCAAGAGACACCTCAAGGGTAATCATTACACCTCGGTCGATGAGGTGGAGGCAGCTGTCAAAGTTCTGGATTCGAGAAAAGTCGGAAGAGTTCTTCATTGAAGGAATGAAAAAACTTGTTACACGTTGGGAGAAATGTGTTAGCCTTAACGGTGACTATGTTGAAAAATAAATACTTATATGATTTTGAAACTTAAGAATTTTACTTTAATGTACTTTTCGCTCGATCTTGCCATTTGTATTTGTTAGTGGCCTACAAGCATGTGTGGATTACTTTTCAGCCTACCTCGTGGGTAGAAGACCTTGTTTTTTGTACAAGAGTGCGCGTATGCGTGTAACATTAATTGGCATGTGAATCTTATATGTATGACAATGCATGTAGGGGTACATAGTATGAAGGGTAATGGAGGGAAGTAGGTTCCAGGCCGTTTTGTTGCTGCCTCAAATCTTCGTCAACAGCTGTACCAGTGCGATTTTATTTATAAAAATTTATTATATTTAACTCTAGGTATTTATAGTCATTTATAAATCATATGTGTGTTGCCAGAATGGTTTCAGGCGTCACTTTGTGGAAGCGATTCATTTCAGACAAATAAATACTTGGTTATTCCACGTAAATTTTTATTAAAACATGACTCGGGTTTCGACTTAGAAAGTCATCATCAGGTAAAGACAGAAAGACACAGAGCTTTATATAGTAGACAGAGAAGATGATGACTGATGATGATGACTTTACCTGATGATGACTTCGTAAGTCGAAACCCGGGTCGTGTTTTAATAAAAATTTATGTGGAATAACCAAGTGTTTATTTTTTTGTGTGTTGCCAGTTTTTAGAGGGGGAATGCACTTGACATATGGGCATAAGAAAGGACACTATTTACACTGAATACGTAACGACACGCATCGACAAACTTCTATGATCTATTTGAGTGAGAGGCGGGAGCGATTGGGAGGGAGAATTCGATGGGGGTGTCGATGCCACACCCCCTCCTCCTTCCCTTTGTGTCTCCTTCACTTCCCTCCCCCCCCTCTCCCCCCCATCCTACCTCACCGCAACGCACGCCCACGCACAAGGCCAGCAGCCTGAGCGCCGCGTGTAAAAGGGAATCTTGGGCGAGGGACGTGATCGTGGGGCGAGGTCCAGATAGTGCCCCGGGGGATGGGGCTGTGCGCCCGCGTTCGGGGTGCGTTGCCAAAGGCTTTGATGGCGACGGCCGTGCGGCGTTGTAAAGAGAGGAAGGGAGGAAAAAATGAGTGCGATCCGGGAGATTGCGGTAGTGGTGGTTGAGTGGGGTGGGGTGGGTTGGGGTAAATAAATACCCAGGAAAGGTGTCTGGGCGGAGAAAGGCGTCTCGGGTGTAAATGCGGGCAGGTGTTGAGTCACCTTTCGTGTCTTTTCACTTTTCGCGAAATAGGAGACGGTGGATTTTTCGATACTCCTCTCCAATCTTGTCCGCTTGATTTTTCTAGAATAGCGTTTTTTCCGCGCTTTTTCACGTGCGTCCTCCCCCGTCAACAAACGGGTCGCATTAAGGTTTTCGGGGTTGTTTTCTATGTTTTGGTTAGGTTTGTTTAAGTAATTTCATATGATGGATTTATCGAGCAGTCTTGTTCACCAAAATCAATTTTTCAAATGTAAACATTGGACATGAAATCCATATTTTTGTAGCTATCACTTTTCAATTAATTTTGATAATACAATATCATCGCAAAATGGTAGCAAATGGCTATGCAAACAATTAATCTGGGAAATTAAGTGCTTGCGTATAAAAATATCCCTTTCATCGTCTCATCAAATATATTCTCCGTATATAGACAGGCCGTTTATTACTTAAGCATAGCGTCATTGGCGAAAACCTAAATGTTTATTGTAGGTATATATATATATATATATATATATATATATATATAATACATATATATATATATATACATATAATTACATATGCATGCATACATATGCATGTATACATAATGTATATATATATATATATATATATACATATAATTACATATGCATGTATACATAATGTATATATAAATATATATATATAAGTATATATATATATGTATACATGTATACATGTATATACATATATTTAATACATATAATATATGTATATTATATGTACATGGTAAAGCTGGGAACATCAATTTTCATTGTATCACCAGTGGATTGTTTTATTCAGTAAGGATATTTGTTTTGAGATTGAGTTAGCTATTGCTATTCGTGTCATTATCTTTCAGACCTCAAGGAGTTTTTATGCATGCACAAATTTCTAATGAAATTTCATTTCATCTATAAGAAAACTCTCAAAGAGTTATTGATATCCCTGTCAATTAGAAAAAATAATTCCTACAAAACGGCCAATGACGATAATTTAAAGATTTTTTTGCATTAACTTTTTCAACTAAAACTGAAATGTTAACATGTGCGCTGTGATATAAACGAAATGTATAATCATAATGGGAAATGTTAACAGTGGTAACTTCATTGGGACACAATATACACCTCATATTTATACTCTCAGCAGATATGCTTCCTATGTTAAATTCTTTCGTAATGATGCTATTGAAGGATGTTATGTTAATTTGGTGGGGTAACTTGATCATTATCACTTCATCGATAATTTGTGAGATACTTACAAAGATTCACTTCACGGAGTGCGTAGAATACATTTTCACAATTGGTAAATGGCGTCAATGCATTCAAAGTTTTCGCTTCCAATCAGTACGGCCGTAGGATTTTGATCGATTAGTGATACTTTGATGAGTATCACTGACCAACGAAACCGCATCCCAAAGCCATCCGTTTTGGCCAACGCGGTGGGAACATCAAAAAATCATCTCTCAAAACCATGGACATTTTTTGGGTTACATTTGAGAGGACGTCACATCAAGAATGCCACCTCATTTTTCTCAGATTGTGCGCCCTTTAAAGTATCGAGAGAGAGAGAGAAAGAGAGAGAGTCGGCAAGTGGTATTATGAGGCGAGGAAATTAAAAGAAATGAAGGAAAATATGAGGACGGAAGAATTAGAAGGGAGGGGGAGATGGGGGAGGAGGAGGAGGCGATGGGTATTTAGAAAGAAGTGGTGGAAGGCGTCACCGCGGAGAGGGGAGCAGGCAGGAAGAGGGCAAGAGGGAATGTGGCCGACGTGGTGTAATGAAAGGCGAAATGATGGGCGAGGAAGGGGTTGGCGGGGGTTGGCGGAGGAGTGCAAAGAGGGGGGGTGGCGGAGGCGGCGTTTCCCTGGGAGGACGGGGCAAGGGGAGGTCCGGTGGTAGAATTTCATTTAGTCTCAACATGCATGCCAGTGGATTTGGTGGTGGCCTTAGAGCGAGGAGGGGTGAGTGGGCGGCGGCAGGGTGAGGTCGCCGAGGGTCGGGCGATCGGTGAGGGTTGGCCAGGGAGTGCTGATGCAGTGAGAGTCGCGGCGAGGGTAGAGAGAGGGACCGTGACGGTGGAGGTTTCAAAATGGGAGCGGCGGAGGAGTCGGCGAGGGTGCGTCAGCGGGAGGATAGCCGGGTTGGAATGGCACCTTGAATGACGCGAGGAGTGGCTTCGGTCAGGTGGGGGGGGAAGGTCGGTCGCAAGGGGTGGCACGGTAGTGAGAAGAGTAGGGGGGAGGATAAAGGGTGGCGACCCGGCCCATTCCACCCCGCCTCCACTACCTCGACCCCCGCCCCAGCCCCCCCTCTGGTCCCGGGTGTCGCTTTCATGTGCCATCGAGGTCGGCCACGTAGTGAATCCTTTGTGAGGAAGGTCAAATCATCGGCGGGTGAGGGGGTATGGGGGATATCTCTTAACGAGACCTTTCAAAGAGACGGGCGATACGTACAATGGACGGGTGGCCTCGTGGTGAGCAAAAAACCAACACTTAAATGTGATTCGCCCGCATTCGCGTGGTGATCTGCGCGGCATTTTCCGCCAACGGTGAATGGGAATAGAGAAATAGTCCGGTCCAACGGACAGAGATGTCGAACTACACCACCGTCTTGATAGATACGTGTCCGACTTATGCGATGATAATACCTTGTAACTCATTACAGCGCCTTGATATTAATAATAGTCGTAGAGTGTGGAAAGAATATAAAATGAAATTATCCAGCGGTTTTTCACAACTTCCTCGTGACTCACTCCGTTGATAATATCAGCGGTCAAACTGCTCGCACCAAAAAGCTGACGGTCCTTTATAGGCATAAATTCCAGTGGCCGCAAATGGTATCCATAGTAGAAATTTCCCATTTCTCTGAGCATCATGTATGAAGAGTTAATTAAGTTCCGAGGGAAAGCCAAGAGCGTATAGTTTTTGCTTGAAGTAGTCATAGGTTTAATTTCAGCTTTTCGTAAAGTTATAAATGTATTCAAAAATTTCATTTATATTTATCAATGCATGCCAAGCGTCTTTCCCTTCTGCGAGCCTTGTGGTCTCCAGTTTCCATACGCATACTTAGATATTTTTTTAATTTCCGGGACTGACAGCTTTGCTTTTAATATAGGGACAGCGCCCAAAGGGTTCGCTATATCCCCCATTGTGAGCAGGCATAAATATTTGCTCAACCCGAGAGAGGGCAGATTTAATCCTTTGCTTGGGTCTATCGTGGGAACTCGCCTGGTTCTTTGAAAGGCAGGTGCGGTGGCGTCGGCTCACGCACTAGGCTCCCCTACCTCATCAGCCTTCTATGGCTGATTATTATGATATCCTATTGGCTGAGCACCCTAATCCGTCGGCGCCCATCCCTCTCCCTGCTCCAAGCTTCAATTCATAGGTTTTATGCTCTAGCTTGGTTTTCAAGCCGTCAAAATGCGCTTCTTGCCTGGTCTCCCATTTCTCTTTTCAAAACCATTTCTCTGAAATATTTTCTGGGAAGTTTTTTGTGTCGTTAAATGTGACCTATTGACATTTTTATGCAGTTAGAACTCTCCATCAAAATCACTCGCTTTTATTCCGCTCCGAATTGGTTTCCACCCCGCTTCTCAAGCAGTGTCTTGCGTTCCCTTCCATTTAGTAAACGCCTAGACGAAGGTTTTAGAAAGTTCATTCTTGTTCTTAAACTCGATTTTTTTGCTTTTGTAATTGTTTTATTTTGAGAGTCTGCTTCGTTGAAGATTTCTTTCTATTTTCCCGTAGCTATTATCTTTTGTGTACCATGATTATTCTAAAATTGTGGATTTGCCTACATGTTTTGATAATTAAAATTACCGCAATTTCTCTATTGTTTAAGTTACCTTTCATTTTATTTACGTACATCTTTTTTTCCCCTCATAAGGCCCTTTGCCGTTTATTTAGATCTATATTTGTTTGTTTTGATTATAACTTGCTATCAGTGCGATGTAATCGACGACTCTTATATTTGATGCATTTATTTCTTATCGATTTTTCTCTCATTCCTTTTTCCTACTCTCAAAAACTCATTCAAAATATATTCTACGTAAAAACAGAGAGTGCAAACTACTTCTAGTTTTTACTAAATTGAGTATAAACTGCTTCATTTTTGCGTCATTTATCATAATTGCATCTCATGGATTCCGTCCCGCGAGTTTATGGTTTTCACTTGGTGTCAATTTCCTCATTGGTTCTAGTATGCGTATTTTCGTGGTCAGTCTTTTTAATATTTATATTTGTAAGTTTCTGTAATGAAAATGTATATTAAATGCTGGCAATTGCAAAAAATATTTAATTTGCTCATTAATGAAATTTAAAAGAAATATGCATACTCTGCTGGTAAGATACATTTGCAATACTGCATACAATGAAAAATGACAAAAACTACATGATGAAAAAAGTGAGTGAGCCCATTTTAATGTCAAATTGTGTATGTAAAAACAAGTTAGATTGATTTTGCAGGAAATAATGAAGTAAGCGATTCAATTCTTTTCCCTGCACATTCGGAGAATCTTCAGATTTGGCAACGTCATATTTATTTGTATCATTCATTATAAAATTGAAGTTTAATCTTTTCTTTGGGCTGAAAAACAAGATTTTCTCGTTTTCCATATTCTGTCCAACTAAACCTCCTCTCTATAAGGTGTTCCCGGCGGCTCTTCCCCTCCCCTTCTCCTTGTGTCATAATTCCTTGGTCTTTCCTCTCTCTTTCTCTATAACATTTTCCATAAAATCTCCTTTTATTTTGGTTCTCTCAATTCTATTGCCCCACTTACGTTGCCCGCCTCAAAAGACCTATCTGAAACAATTTTTTTTAAACTTGCGGAAAAATATCAGCCATCTCCACCCTTGGGAGGGGTCCAAATCCCCGTAATTTCGCTATTTGGGAAAGAAATTGAATGCCCTTCGATCGTGGGATATACCCCGACAGCCGTACGTAGTCGTTAGCTCTAATTTCCCGTTTCTACGCCGCGCTTCCACTTCAGTTGTGTTCAATGTCCGAGTGACGGATATCGATTATTGCGTCGAGTCGTATCTTCCATTTTATTCTAAACGGGGAACGGTGATTTAGAAACAATGGGGAGAAAAAATATCCAGGGCTACGTTCCAATCTTCGGGCGTTGATGGCTGAAATATTTCCATATAAATGTTTGAGCTTTGTAAATAAATGCATCAGACTCGCCCTTATCTTGGGCCACTGGTCGGAGATATGAAAAATCGTTTAATCCGAAAGCATGTCGACAATATATTTCCAGAGCTAAAAAACAAAATAATATATTTATGAATTTTAGCCATCTTTTTGACCTCTGAAGAAACATTAAGGAAGGTATGGGATTAAGAATTATGAACTGTATAATACTCATTCGTATCGCATTGTGTGCTCATTCAAAGTACCATTCTCCAATTCAATATTGCAATTGAAGAATACTTTAGAAGGATCTACAGGACAATCACTTGGATGTATTCCACTCAAACTCTTTAGGTAAATTCTGCTGGTAGTTATTTCCGCAATTATATTATATTTTATCGTATTATATTTCTAGAAGATTCCTGATTTGTGAAGTGTATAACGAGTACATATTATATTTTTTATGAATTTCCCTCTGGAAAAATTGGCCGGATAAAGCATGGAAAGGCCAAAGCAAGAGCGAATAAAGGCGACTCCAAGGGAAAATAATCCTCTTACTGATGTATGATCTCAAGTTGAACCCAGGGTCCAGCGGCGTGTGAAATTAACTCATCAGTGTTAATCTGGAGGTCGGTTCCTTTCCCTGTTCTACCTGCGATTCCTCTGCCTGCATTTACCTCCTTAAATGTGATACTCGTAATTTCACAAAACTTTGGTTTAACTTCAGGTATTCAGTCGCACGAATTTGTACTCGGAACCTCCGCCAGGGATGCAACAACCCGGAAAAATGTTTGCATAGGGAATCAAGAATACTATAAGAGGGTTTCCTTCGAAAGCAGGCGGTGTGGCTGCTTGCCGTCAGGGTAAGAATGTGTTGTAAGTGCGGGGGAAGAAAACTCCTAAACCCCATTTCTCCACCAACCGAACAAAGTTGACAATAAACACACAAAAATATGCTTTGAAAAATAATGTATCTGAAGATATTCTTGAGAAAATATTACATTTGATGAATAGTGCATATATAACAGGCATGTTTTGTTCTTGAAAGCTAGTGAAATTACCTTACCAAAATAACTTTTATTGTTCATTTGGACAATTTTGTGCCAAAATTGAATATCATTCTATCTGTCGTGTACTGAGATATTAAAATCTTATTTATCCACTGTTTACCACTCACCTGGTGAAATATCATGCTGAATGATTATTTTCAAAGTATTATACATTGACATAAACGTTTCAGGCTTTACTTTGTGGAATTACTTCATGATAAGGGTAAAAAAAGAAACTTCATCAGGGCATCGTCACCTGATAATGATGCGCAGCGTTCGAAGCCATGGTCGCATGAAGAATTAAATCTTTATGTGAAGCGCTAATTTTCTTTTTCTACCTTCATCATTGTAAATTGAACTCAAAACTCTTTCAGAAGGTGCATTGGGCTTCATCATACGCACGATAAAGCCTTATAGCTGATGTTTTGTTTGATTATTTCGACAGTGCATTCATGAAAGTGGCGAGGAGAATAGTCTTTTAGCGAAACTTAAAATATTCTAATAACTTGAATGGATAAACATTTTACTAGTAGTTTTATAGGGGTGTATCTTGGCCGACAGACCTTTGTTTTTATTCCTGGCTCCATAGTTTTCAGATCACCAACCCGTGAAATGTATTTTATCATTAAATTATCATGGGCATATTCAGTCGAAGGTTCAAGAAGTAATGGTGTCCCACAATCTCAATACAGAAGGTTTAGTCACGTTTGCCCGATTTGGGACTACTAATGTACTTACCTGGGGAACGCCAAGAGATTCCTCTTCTCGTCAACCTGTACTTTGCAAGCCAAAGTACATACTTGGGATAAATATAAATACCGATATAATTAAGTAATAATAATCTATTATTAGTTACACCAACCTCAACAAAAGTAAGATAAAAATTATAGAGAACATTTTTCTTGATGCTTTCTTTGGACCACACTACGGGCGACGACGTTTTCACTCCAAAACTGTTACAACGCCACGAAAAAAACTTCTTTCCCTAATTTCCGCCGTGACCACAGTTCTAATTAACTGAAAGATATGTGAGGTTAGTGCTCAGCTCTTGCTAAGTCCTGTGTGTTTGATTAGAACAGGTGGTTCAATTCCGTACTGCCGCATGCGGTTTTCTAAGTGGAAATTAAATATTAGCATTTATAATTAGATTCCACGATTTACCATCAACAAACTCATACCCAAACAGATTGAGGAAGTGGAGGGATATACCATGAAATTCACAAAAACTAATTACCTAATATTGCCAAAAAAGTATCAAATATTGAATAAGAAATTTTGTCACATCGCAGTCATATTTCTGCATGGAGACCTAATGTATAAAATTATTTTCCACGAAAATATAAAATTTTCTTTTAGCGTATCCTTGTTCTCTACGTGCGCTCATTTTCCCAATAAATGAATATTATTCCAAAAATATAATTCATCATATGATTCATTATGCTCAAAAATATCGCCGCATTAGAGACTTTGGTTTTCCACAAAACATCAATATTCTTCGTGTTGAGGAGATAAAAAATGTAACGCTGAATATTAGGTATTTTTTTACCAGGAAAGTTTAACGTAAGAGAATATATTTCAAGTCAAGGGTAACCTGAATATAAAGATTAAGCCTTTGACTATTCATGCTTAATAATGAAAAAGACATGGATGGAACTATGTATGCATACAAAATCTTTCCAGTGATGTCGACTTGGCGCACAACCTTCACACGGAAATGTAAACAGTACTTAGCGATTCGGATTGGGCAAGGTTGAGGGAGACAATGGATTTGATTCCGCCGATAGAGCGTAATACTCCCGGGTCCGCTCCCACACTCGGAATGGCAGGTGATGGGTGGCGGCCAGGGTGCCGGGAGAGGGGGAGGAAGGGGGTGTGGGGGGGGGCGGCGAGGAGGAGGCTAGATTAAGGCCTGGCGTGGATATCGGGTGGAGGAGAATGATGAGACATTGATGGATCGCGCGTCGGAGCGAAGCTCCCCAGAGCCGCGGTGGTTCCCTCGGCCTTCCCCGTGGGGAGGGGCACCCCCGCCCCCGCTCAAACGCAATACCTCTCGCATCCAGAGAGTCGGATGGCAAACAGGTTTTCGGGGAGGGGAGGGGCCCCGCGAGTTGCGGGGAGGTGCCGGTGTGGCCGGGGGGGAGCACGGGGGGATTAAACCGATGGCGCGTGAATAACCGACGTGAAGGGGCAGAATTCCCTGGGGAGTAGATTGTGAAAAGGGTTTGGGCGAGGGAGGGTGTCACCGACACTCTGGAAGGCTTAGGGACGGGGAGGCGAAGGAGAGAGAGACACACGCCGGCGGTGGCCGAGAGAGATGGGCCGTGCGATCTTAGCGGGAATTATGTCTTCTCATACTCTCTCGCTCGTCTTCTCCCTTCGGGGCTTTCCGCTCCGTCGGCGACACATGCTTATTTAGAATGGATGGCGGCGATCTTTTTGGCTCCAGTTATCAGGAATGCGATAAGGCGTTACTTTAGAGCTCATCTCTCTCTTATCATCCACTCCAAAAGACTGGATGAAGCCGGTCCATATCAAATAATGCTGTCAGTGGTGATTCTCGTTTTCTTGTCGCGTTTGCGTTTCATTATACAAACTGCATTGCTCTCCGTATGTTTGTCTGCTTAAGATAAACAATTGTTTGTGAGCCCATATATACACACACACGTGTATGTATGTATGTGTATATATATATATAATATATATATATATATATATATATATATATATATATATATATATATATATATATATATATATATATGTATATATATATATGTGTATATATATATATATATATATGTGTGTGTGTGTGTGCGTGTGTGTTTGTGTGCCTGTGTATGTATGTATTTATAATAATATATGTATAGATATATTTTCGTTTATATATAGTTATATCTATTTAATGTGCACATAGATTCATGCACATTAAGTAGTTATATTAAGATTAAATGATTTGGTTGAGTGGTCTATCTTGTACTTAGTTCACTTTTGGTAGAGGGAAATAATTGCCCCCTGCGTCTTCTAATTCAGTAGATTAACGAGATGGCACAACCCACCAGTCACCACTGTCACACTTAAGTTACAATTACGGATGTCTCTCGGACGTTTCGGTGGGAAAGCCGTGTTCCATTCGGACATATTTCCAATAGGTGCCCACCTCGGAAATCAAATAAGAGCAAGTGTCATGGAAATGTCTGAAAAGGAGGGAACATTGCCCTGCATTTTGACGCTTTTCTATCGAAGCCGACCTACACAATGTAACTTGTAAATTTTCCAAGGAGGAAGAACTTCCTTAAGGACAAGTAGGTTAGACTCAGGTAATGTTATCATGGTGTCGGAAATAGTGCAGCTCTTCTAATTTCCACCTATTAATTTCTAATACGATGGGCTTTTTTTCAAATTAATCGATTAAAATAACTCTGAACATCAAGGCTTACTGTTGCCTGCCTTCATGATGGGAAAGTACTAGCGCTATGTATAGAACCGTAACTCAATAACCATAATCGAGGTAGAATCAACAGAACAATGAAGTCATGAATAACTACGTAATAATTGAAATTGCAACACCGACAAAAACTAGAGAGAAGCATGAACGCTAATGCTTTATTTTTTACAAGGGTTTCCATCTTCTTCATGCCGAGGATGCCTAAATTAGTGAAAAAAATATTAAAGACGTAAGATATTTTGGACCTGCATTTTATAAATGATTGGAGGTTAATCAATTGTGAGTCCACATGTGAAGAGTATCCGTAAGAAATAAAATAATATAAATTAGAATGCGTTTAAAAGAAATGGGTGTAACAAAGTCAATATTAGTGTGATGCCACTGTAATAAATAACGCCCGAGGGGCTAAAATATGGCAAAATTTACAAATTATTAATTACGTATTTGAGCCTCTTACCATGTACTTAGCAGTGCTATGGAGCTATAATAAGCCCTCAAACCAACCATTCATATTTTTGAATGCGTAAAGTTATACTTCTTATGAATTTCAGCTATTCAATATTTACTTTATTATTGATTTTTTGCTGATTTCGGTTGCGTTTAAATGCAAGCTGCGTGCCTTAATGAATAATAATATATTTGAAGCGGAGGAGGGTCGATTGTCAGATATGAGGGCTTAAAAAGTGATCCCACTCGGCGGGGAGAGGTTCCCGGGGCGGGAGGGAGTTTCCGCCGGACGCGTCGGAGGCCAGAGCGCGCCACGTGCCGTGTGAATTGGTGAGGTGGCGCCAAGGGTCAGGTCGCACGCCCACCGGGGGCGAAGCCTTCCCCCTCCGCCCCTCGATCCCTCTCTCCGCCGGAGCGATTCCCGGAATATCGGTGACGAACTCCGGCCCCTCCCCCTTCCATCAAAATCGCTACTTCGAGGGAATCGCTAGTTGGTTCGTTTAGCAGGCGTGTGGGGAGGGTGGGGACGGGAGAGGGGACGGCCCTGTTTGCATTCCCGTTTGCCCTGTTTGTGAGCCCCGGGCCTGAAAACAAGGCGAACGATTGGATGAGGAGGAAACCAGCAAAGCGCACGCGAACTGTCTTCGGAGGGGGAAGGGGTTCGTGGACGCGGTAATTAGTTTTGGCATTTGAAGCGACTCGATTTTGTTAAATCTTGATCCCCCCTCCAGAGGGGAACCTAGAATGTGTGTCGGTTATTGAGCGCATTCAAATACATCTTTGAGCTCCACCGAAGAATCAACTTTATGCTCGCATCGAACCCATAATAAACCCATTTACACATTTTTATTTTTTTATTTATATATATCCTGCAAGCGACCGCCAGGGTGTGTGTGGCAGGGGGTGAATAAAAACCAGAATGATTTTACCCGAACATGACCCTACCGTGGTCGAAAAATGCTATTTTGATCCCCTATCGTTCGTGGAAAAATGGCATCTTAAACCTGTCTGTTCTACATTTAATTTTCTAATTTTATTTACATGATCCCTCCTGCCGTAGTACGATGGGGGTAATAATCATTTCCAACATCTCTGCTGAAGAGAACGCCTTCCCATTTTTTGTGGTCCCGTTCCGTTTGCCTTTTTCCGAGTACACTTCTGATATATTTTTCCGCATATTGGTGTTCAACCCATCGGTGAACTGATGATTTATGTTTTCAAATCACCTATCCACCTTGTGACTTGTGATTATCTCGGATCTGATCGCTAAAGGATTTACAGGAAATATTAACGATTAAAAAAATATTTAAAAACAAAATAAATGTTGACCAAAGCACACAATGCATCCATTAGTAAAAAAAATTAAAAATTTAGAAGGATATCGCAAAAATATCGGCGAACTGACAGAATCGAATGGCGTGAGATAAGAACTCGCGGACGGAGAGACGCAGTTCCAGGTAATCAGTCACACGAGTCGAAAGGCCAAGAAAGTGGGAGGTTTGCGAGGGAGGGGAGGGTGGGAGAAAGGGAGTTGGGGTCGGAGGGGAGATAAGGAGGAGAGCACGGGCGAGGGAAGGGGGTCCGGGAGGTCGAGGGGGGTCGAGGCAGCAAGGAGGGCGGGGGGGAAGAACTTGAGGTTGACGTCCTCTCTCTCTTGGCTGTATCGTCGGCAAGGGACGCATCCGAGGGAGCGATTAGGGGGACGGGAGCGGCAGCTTCGGGGCGAGCGAGGAATTGGGGACATGAGATACGGGTCAGGAATTGCCGCCATGCGGACGCTGGGAAGTAATGGGAAGGAGGGGAGTCGAAGCGGGCGTGGGAGAGGACGGGAAGGAAAGAGGGAGGGGGAAGGGGTTAGCCAGGTTTGTGGTGGACAGTTTGGAACGGGACTTACGACAGTAATCAACCCACCACAGTTTATGACAGAAACGGGTTGGCATTTCGCGGCGTTTGATCTACTCTATTGTATTATGAATTAGTACACTAGATTAGTGTTTCTACGTGCATTTATTTCACACTTCCTTGGTTCCGATGCTTTGCATAATGATCATATTAAGTAGCAAACCTGATGATCCTGATGGTGGTGCAAAGCAACTAAACCAAAGTATGTCATTTTGCAACATATATAGTCCTGTAATGGATGAGTATATATATATATATATATATATATATATATATATATATATATATATATATATATATAAAATATATATATATATATATATCACGTCACAACATTATTTCGTATTGTAAAAGGTCCAGAAAATTTAGGCCTGAAACAAACTCTAAGTGTAACCCAACCGATACAAATATTTCGTCCAAGAAATCAAGAATTGGGAGTCCTCTGCTTGTCGCCAAAGCAAGTACAGTCTTTCCCCTTAATCGTCAGCTAAAAAAATTCATTTTTATCGTATTTTGACATTATTATTATTAAAATTTACATGTGTAGGTAGACAGTGTCAGGTGGCACACAAGTTCCAATTACTCACAAAAGATAATTAATAAAATTAGTCATTACACAAAAGTACACTTAAAAGGAACTTCCAAGCACAAATCTCTTTCACAAAACAAGAAAATCCCCATCTCATTAACATCAATCAATCAGCAAGAACAAAAAAGGATAAATTAAAAAAAAAACATTTAGCGGTTACATATAATTTTACACCACACATCAATCAAATTATTACATAAATTCCTGACATCTTTTCTTAAAAGTATGCACTCTGATAGGAAAGGGCTCGAATATTAGCAATCACAGTGCAGTGACATTGTTTCCGTACCCTGGTAAGAGATCTGGAGAGGAATTATGCTTAGCTTCAAAAGTATGGGCTCGGGAAGGGAAACAAATCTCAACTCAAACCTGGGAATCTTATTATTTGGAACAAGGAAAAAAATAAATGAGAGTGAGAAGAGGGTATCACGAAGGAGAGGAGGTACAAGAAGGGGGGAATGATGGAGGAAAATGGCGGGGAGGGAAAAGGTAGCACGCAGGGAAAATGCGAGACTCGAGGTCGAAAGGATGTGCAATGAAAAGTGAATGGGCTTTTACTAGGGTTTACAGCGAAGCAGAAGGAACTTTGGGTGTTGTGAGTTGGCGTGTGTATTGGGGCAAAGGGCTAACGGCGAGGGAGCGTAACGAGGGCTTCTAGAATATCCGGCCGACCTTGTCAAGACCAGATTTATCGAAAGGAAAATGAGACGGCCCCGTGGACTAGTGAATCATGTGAATCATGAGAGCCTCTTCCCCTCTGGCTCTTAATTAAAAAAAGTCTCCCATGGGGTGATGATCCCACCCCTCCGCTTTGGGGTCGATGGGCAGCAATGGCGTCTCATTTTTACCCCCAGAGCACTCAATGCAAGCTGAACTCCGTGGCTTTCCTCTGAATTTGACCAAGCTTCCCCCACAGTGAGCCCAGCATCAATGAAAACTAAATCAAGGCCAGAAAACAAAAGCGCTGCTGCCATCATTTATTATAAGGTCAAAATCAGCGTAGATTTATTGAAGGGATCACCACTTTGATCATTGCCTCTTTCATGGCCTGAAATCAAATATTTTTTTTCGGATACCAGTGCACCTGTCTGAGGCATTGCCCATTCTTTTTCATTCCTGTGAGAAAGAGTAATGCTTTTCCCTAGAATGTTCAAGTATCCAATAGTTTATGCATGATAATAAATATTTATTCATTATTTTCATTGAATTTATTTGTAAAAATGTAGGTTTTGTGCAGAAATCAATTCATTCGCCGCTGTATCTTTTTTTTAGTTATCTGCGTCCCCTGGGATTCTTTAGCACAGTGCTTTATTACAAGGTTAATGAGGACAAATTAATGAGTGGATGATTTACTGGGCTCATATAAGAGCAGTTTTCGACTCTCGGGGTGGTAGCTCATATCCGCGGTTTTCTTGCCTTATTTTTTACTGTCACCTTGAGAATGCACATGTAATTAGTGTGCATATACAATGTGTTATCCTTCAACTTTGGAATCCAAATGCAGCAGAATTGAAGATTTGGATAAAAAAGAGAGTCAATTCGAAGTAGTAAAATTTTGCAGAGAGATACCTTTTTATAATGAAGAAAACAAATATTGACTATATCTAATTTGTTTTAGATAAGCTAAAATGTTTAACTATTATTCTTACTGGATATTTTTTTCTAATAGCGATGCGTGATAACAAGATAGAATAATATATAGCATTAGATTTGATCCAATGGTTTTTTTTAGGTACCAGAACTCCTCTTTTTTACGTATATCCGTTGAATCTTGGGTCTTCATATCCTCTCTCTCATTAGTGATTTGAATTAGCATAAGAAAATGTGCGAGTCCTGAACAGCATCTAGAACATTTGTTTTCCTATTATGTAAAGCATCCAAAAACGCCACAAATGACCGGTAGTGAGAAATTAGAATCGTCCTTCCACGTGCAAATCCATTTATTTTCTTTTGGTTAGAACACAAGGGCAATCATCGAAACCTTCATTTTACTCTTAATACGTGTTGTCATGCTTCCGCCGATATACCTCTTATTTTTGTCCATTTGTTATCGAGTATAAGTAAATCAAATTACCATTACGCAAAATAGTGACTCATTATGACGTTTGAGGAAAAATTCGTTATCGATTTTCAAAGTTAAAATTGATATGGATAAAATTCTCCTGCTACTCTTACTTTCATTAATTATATTAAGGTGGGAAATTAGGACCTTCATTAGAGTTTTACCGTTTTATCTCCATAATAACGTTGATATATTTTTTTAAAAGCTCTGATATTCACTTTATTTTGACCATGGTGAGATAGGGTTCGATTCATGATTACTATTAATATCAAATGTATCAGTGTAATCTGTGTATTATCCATTCTTCGGAATGCATTTATTGACTAATAATGGATGCAGAAAAAAATTCGATTTAATTTAGCACTTCAATTGAAACAAATATGTTCAGTCTAGCGTCATGTCACGTGTGTAAGATTTCAACAGAGGTAGTTGTTACTACCTCAGGGTGATATTTCTTTACTAACATGAGGTATTTACACAACAGGTCATTTTGGGGATATCTGCAAAATTCTCACTTACCCTTTGAGTTCTTCAATTGACTAGACTTGCATTAATTTACACAGTATATAAGAACATTTACAATATTACAATGAATACATAATAAAACAATGCACAGAGAGATAATATGCGTGCCATTCCGGATTTACATTACTTTATACAATGAATAAGGACTATTACAATAAGTACATAACACAATGACGCACAGAGCGTGTGTAAGATTATTTTAAATTTTCATCCATCCAAAGTTTAATGCTGTTGGTAACTCTATGTATATATATATATATATATATATATATATATATATATATATATATATATATATATATATATATGTATATATATATATATGTATATACTATATATATATATATATATGTATATATATATATGTATATACTATATATATATGTATATATATACATATATATATATGTATATATATACTACCCTCTATGTCAGTATCAGACTTGAGAAACATGTCGATTCGCGTATAATCCATGAACAGAATATCATCTGATTTCTTCTGATATCCGAAGTGTAAAATAAAATTGATGTGCTTTTGAGTCTTTTCAAAGTGCAACTATATTAATTTCTGAGGGTGTCAGTTCTCTTTGAACCTATCTGTACCTAATCACAATATCTTCAAACGTCATGAAAACGTGCTGTTTACTGAAAATATTGCCTCTCTGCTTGGCATCATCCTGGGGGAAATCACGAGAACCACCCAAAGCTTTTCAAGCAAGAGCAGTATGAAAGGGAAAATATTACTTCCAGAATGCTTTATTCACCAAATGCCCTTCCGTGTATTTGTGCTCCGGGCAGAAACTCATTTTGTAATTTGATGTTTTGAGGGAAAACAATTGAAATGAACAAATCAACAAAAGCACGCTTTTAAGGTCTGTATTGATGAATATTTGCAAACCATTCTTGTTCGTTCACTAACGCCATCATCGCTGGTAATCAATTCTGGGATTGGTTTGACCCAACTCTGCCCTCAGTTCTTCCGTTGGCTAATCCAATCACATTTCCATGCTTCAACTCTTTCACGCAAACCATTATTTGCTTCATGCATGGCACCATCAGCGTTCTGGGCATTCCTCCGTTGCTATTACCATACACTTAACCCTGCCTTTGGAAGCTATCGTGTCTCAATCCAGTATTTAAATTTCTCCTCCTTGCTGCTTTTTTTAAATGAACTGCTTTCTTGCTCCACTTTTAATAGGCCTTCCTTCTTATTCACCCAAATCGAGCTTCTGATATTATGAAGTACTTTGCAATATCACCTTCTCCGATTTGATTGCAATTCTCTTATCTCGGGCGTTTCTGCCGTAGTATGTCCCACTTACTATTAAAAGAACTATTTTTACCTTGTGGTGATTTTTTTCTAATTAGAAATGTATTCTGCAGTGCAAATAAACTTCTTTTCCTACGGAATATCCTCTTGTATGGTGCTATTTAGCTAACGCCTTTTCCGTCTTGGGTGATAGAACCAACCAATTAAAAGAATTCTTCACATTTTCAAATTCCATCATAGTACATTTTACTTCATTAAATGAAGAACCCAATGTATATTTCCACTGTTCTTTATTTTAGTACCACTAGTATCAACGCTTAGGCGTCATCATCATATCACCTGGTGGTTGAGAAAGAGTTGAAACTAGCTGTACGAAAATAAAGAACAGTGGAAATATACATTGGGTTCTGCATTTAATGAACATGAACTACGAGAAACCACCGAATACATTATACTTGCCTAAATTGCTTTACAGTTTTATTCCCTGTATTTTGATTGACCCGTTTTAAAATATTGTTGTATTTTATTCATTCACATTTCGTTATCTTAGTTTGATACGATACATCTGAAAATTATAATTTTTCATCGCCTTTACCAAGCTTACATGCGTCGGTCATCAGATTGGTTACCCTTTGATTTCATTGTTTCCCTTCTCGATATTGATGATGAAGATAAATAGTGGCTGATAGACACCCTTGCCTTGCTTCATTCTTTCTTATTTTTATATATGAATCTAGATTAAATCATCGTCTTCTGTGGCCGTAGTTACTCCAACACATTTCAGAATAACATTTTTATTCTACATCCATTGAAATTACTGAATGTTTCCTCCAAAACTCACGGACGTGACAGATGTCACTCGATCCTTTTCGATTCTCGGTAAATAGCCTAATATTCAGGGTATCCCCTCTTTTGCGTCCTTTTGTGCCAAATTGGTATTTTCCGAGGTTACTCTCTTTCATTTCGTCTTTTACTGAATTTCTTTATTCTTAAAGTTTGGCTTTATTTTGTAATTATTTTAGAGAAGCTAATGCTACATTTTCTGGATAGCACAAATCACTATTTCAAACCCAATGTTAGATAATCGAGACGTGACCACACTTCGTCCTCAGCCCTGCCACAGATGAAATTCACGCGCGTCAGGATCCGGGTCGGACAGTTAGTTTCCTCTGTTGCCCGTCATGTCCCGTGGCCTTGCACCCAGATGATGGCGCATTGTCGTTGTGTCGTCCAACTGTATTTGGACAGGAAACCTTCGGCCTGCAATCGAACACTACATCACACCACGTGTTCTCTGGAGGTGGATCTCTGTTTTTCTTGTATATACACCGACGACTTGGAAAGAATTAGCTAACATCATAATAACTTATCACATAACATTCAGTTAATATCATAAAAAAATTAGCTAATATCATCATAAATCATCATAATAACAATGTTCGACCGCGCTAGAGTCATGTTTGGGAAAACTTATTCTGGTGTGTATTCACCCCCTGCCACACACTCTGGCGACGGCTTGCAGGGTGCGTGTGTGTATGTGTGTGTGTATATATATATATATATATATATATATATATATGTATGTATGTATATATATGTATATATATGTATATATATATATATTATAATATATATGTATATTATAATATATATATATATCTGACAAAAACATTTGTATCAGTGTGGTACATGTCGTCAAAGGATTTTGATGTCGATCAACCCTCCTAAATGATTTCATAACCGCTCGCACGCGTTGCTGCATACAGGGTGCGTCACAAAAGTAATGCTTTTACTTCAAAGTAATTTATTAAACAGATTAGCACAAACACTTAAAATCACTGTCCTTGGGCCTTTACACATTTTTTCCAGCGACTCTGCCATTACTACGACGCGCCCTGGAAGGCGTCTTCGGGGGCCGCCTATCTTCGGGGAAGGATTTCGTCAAGGCTGATTGGATCTCTTGTATGGACGAAAAACGGGTAATATTCAGGGCTGTCTTAATCCGAGGGAGTTAGAAGAACAGCACATTCACGTAGAAGTTAGCTTTAACTGTCTTTCCTTGAGGAATAAACTCCTGAACTTCAAACTGAAGAATGATTGATACCCCGACGGCTCCTTAAGTCACATATAAATTAACTGAAACACGTATTAGTGAAGCCTTTGCGAGGAACGTTATGAAAAATCAAGGATTTTATTCTCTGTTGAGACGTGAGCAACCCAAGGATTAGAGCCATTCCTCATATCGGTGGTGCTCTCGACGGCGGTGCTCGTGCACCTCATGAGGAGGACTTAAATGCAAAGCCTGAGATGTCACTCGGCCCACTCCGTCTCCCCGAGATGCTTTTGAGACGGAAGTGGCGTCGCCGTAGTTTTGGTGGGAAACCAAACAAGTCCTCCCCATCCTCTCCCCCACGCGCATTTCCGTTCTCGCCGCCCTTTTCTCCCTTCCCTCCCCCTGGCCCTTCGATTCCGATATCTCCCTCAGCTGCTCTCCCTCCCTCCCAACTCTCACCCCATCATTATTTCCGTCGATAGTCTCCCCTTCACCCCGCCCGCTCCTCCCCCCGGCCGCACCCGCAGCGGTCGGATTCTTTCCCGGATCAAATATTACCCCGGGCATTCTCATTCTCCCCCTCCCACCCGAGCACACCACCCCTGATTTTCTGTTCGCTCCACGGCCTCGCAAATTAGTCCTCCGAAGTTTGTGCCTCGGCTTCCATTTTTATTGTCTTATTCCCTTTATCAGCTAATATTATTTGCATTTGCCTTTCGAGTGGAATAATCGATTAGATTAGCTGCGCACTAACCCGGAAAAAGAACCACCAACCTTCTCGAAAATCCGCCCCAACACTTTGGCGTCTTGTAAATTCCAATTTTAATAAGCTTTGCCGATACGGAGTTTGAATGGGTTTGCTATGTATGTGGTGGTTTAATGACTCCCCCCCCCCTCCTTACTTTTGCTCCTTATTTATGTTTCTGCATAGTCTAGACTGTTTCTACTCATTCTAGTCAACACAGTGAGTGCACCAGAAACAAATGATGTCTAATTAGCTTTGATTTTCGTCTAGGCTGGAACGGCAGTAACATGCAATCCTTGCTCGTGTAGGCGACGAAATAATGAGGGAAAGAGATGTGCATTGCTGCTCAACGTAATGGATGAACGAATAGAGTATTGTGGAATTATTTAACATAAATCATCGATGATCTTCAATCCCCAGATTGGTTTCATACGTTACATTTTTACACTAGGTTCTCCTATCTCTTAAACACTTTTTTTGCTCATACTTCTGATCAGTTAGCTGTTTATGCATTATACATGTTCCTTTATAGCTCTTGTCGTTCACTTTGCCTTCATCATCGTAGGATTTGTTGTTTTCATTAGAAATATATCCGTGGAGTCTAATCCATCAGTGTTTATTTTAAAGTATGTTTTGCAGTGTTTAGCTATGGAATAATCAATTCTCTCGTTCAACTTTCAAGTTGTTAGTAGGCCATTCAGTTTATACTTTTGACTAATCATTGATCTTATTATCTTCCTCTTTTTATTCATTACATTATGCATAATCCATCTCATACCGACGCTCCTGAAATGGTCAGTTACAAAAGTAGGGAGACGTTGATGTAATTAGTTTTTTATTTATTTGGTTTATTTTGATTTAGATAACTCGCATTCCACGAGTATACATCGGTAGTGTTTCCACTAATTGAATATTTTTCATGGTTTTGTAAAATAAAAGGACAGAATATTTAAACATTAATTATTCACTGTCGTTTTTTACATTGAGGTTTAGCTCACTAATACGAGGAGTGAATTAAGCCCAGTAAATATGGTGTGACGAGCGATTAAAATGAATTTTCCAGAGGAGATGCGCGCGAGGCATGAGAAGGTGGAAGATTTGATTGAGAGTAAAAAAGGAATATCATCAACCCATTGCTCCCGCTAAGATAGGAGAAGCATAAAAGGAAATGAAAGGGATTCAGGGAAGACGGTGAGAATATGTTTTTATGGCGGAAGAACTAATATCGTTTGAATTAAGATATAATGGCCTACAGAGCGACATATGGTACTGCAGCATTAGATAAACTCGATCCGCACGAATGTTTCATTGATTTTAATTTCATTGAGAATTTTTTATGCACACGAATTCTTTTAATGATAACTGAAAATTTTTACTCTACCAATATTAACCCCAGCCCCGAAATATAGCAGTATAAGGTTAAAACTCTAGGACCGAAGGGCTATTAATGCCCGTATAAAATTAAATGAAAATATCTCTCATAAAATGATTGCTGTACGAGGAAAGAGATGAATTACATCAACATCAGTTCACGTTTTGGAAGGAGAGGGGAATGTTCAACGCCAGTGAATTGATGAAAACTTAGTTATTAGCAGGGATTTTCAGCATAAGCGTAATGTATTTTTCCGCCTCTTGGAATTTTAGTCTAAAAAGCGCAGGTATATTTAAATTGTAGAATATGCAAATGGGATCGGCGAGTCATTCGATTCGAATGAGACACTTGGAGCCCAACGGAGGCCAGTGAATCGATAATCAAGATGGACATCGCTAGGCAATGGAGTCGGCTATTGGACGTTGTCTTCCTCCTTTGTTAGCAGATGAAAGTGTTAAAAATTATAAGAAAGACTATAGGTACCAGATAGATAGAGAAACCGTCGAAGTAATTTCGTTTGCAAATATTCATACTGATAATCCGAAGGATTGCAGCTACGGATGAGTGCATTGCGTACGCTATGGTATCTGTGATGGAGACTTAGGATACAGACATGGCATAAGAAAATGACCTCGATGAGATTTTTTAAGGACGAGAAAAATACGGTTAACATCAATTTAGTGGAAAAAGAAGGGAAATCAGGAAGGTTCACTCATTTGGGAAAAAACTCGTACTTTGGCAAAAGTTGGCATGGCGCTAAAAAAGGACCTGAGCTAAACGATGTAAATTTAGTCGAAAGCAGCATCATGTCTTAAGCAAAATTGGATCAAGATGTTTTCCCCAAGGGACTAACGTTCAAGACTCACTAAAATTCATATTGCTTTTATAGTTAAAATTTTATTACATTCAAATTAAACATAATTTTTTTAAAAAATTTAACAAATATTAAGTCTCCATATCAAAAAGACTTGGTACATTCCTACAGATTTTTATTATAATTATATTAATATTTATATTATATTAATAGAAATCTGTGGAAGAGTACTAAGTCTTTATAATATGGGTATGAAATACTTCCGCGAAGTGAAACCTGAAACAATAGAAAATATTACGTCACCGTTTCCTCTAATACTTTTATGTCGTTTGTATTTTAAAATTAATGCATTGGAGTTTCCTACAGCATTAAGAAATAAATTAGTTTAATTTATTTGTAAATAATTACCACATAAATAATCACAGCCAAAAAAAGTTTGGATTATTGGTTTCGTCCGAGAAATATTACTCAATACTCATAGCGTCATGACCGTTTCACATGTGGAACTTAATTTGAAAGTAACTTTTAACTGAAACATGAACTATAAATGATGCGCGCAAAAAATGTAGAATAATTTAGAAGTCTAGACATAATTAATCGGTTTTCAATCATGAGAAATGTTTTTTAGCAATTTCCAACCCCCGATTTGATCGGTATTTGTTTTGGAGACCGGGAAATATGACATCACGAAACAACCGAATAATGGAAGGAAGAAACGCCATGCAGTGTCTAATTTCAATGTGCTTCATTTTCCATACAGTCTTGAAAACAATAGCAATTATTAAAGTGTTGAATATCAGTGAAGGTCTGAATAGAGTGAAAATATTTCGGGAGAAAGTAAAGTGAGGGTCTTCCTCCAAATCCCAAAAAGAGGCATGCATAGTAACATTCACGAGGAACCCATTTCGCACATTTTTGTGGCGTCTATCGCATATCTTACGACCCTCTCATCCGGGGCACATAGTTTGGTCAAGATTTCGAGTCCCCACTCGTATTCGATGAAATATAAGAGTCCCCTCGAATCCTGTCTCGGGTTTTCCATTTCCTTGGGAATAAAGATGTAACGGAATAAAATATGGAGAGGGGAAAAGTGTGCATTCCAACTTGAATCGCCCGTTCCCCGCTTCACCGCAAACCATACACACGCACCTATACTAATCATCCGTGAGGCCTGTCCCCTGTCGCCTACCTTTCTCTTGTTCCTTCATTTCCCCCTCTGCCTCCCTTTTACCTTTCACCGAAACCCTTCCCTCCCGCACGCCCTCCGGGCCAACCTGGATCACACAAGCTCCAGTTCCACCCGCTGTTGCCACACGTCGCCTCTCTGTCTTAGTTGGTCGATTCCTTCATCCACCGCCTGTTCCTTTCATTTCGTTATCGCAAGCGCCTGGTTAAATATAGAAGAGGATCTGCTCATTTTGAAGGAGTCAGCAGGCTTGGATAGACAGGACGACACCCCACAAAAGTTGAATATCCCCGTATGTGCGTGTATCTAGGATCGATCACCGGAATTGCTCGTAGGTCGTGATATAGAATAATGCATGGAATAAAAACTTTGTCGAAACGAGCAATGGGATATGGATTTTCAGTCAATAGTTTCTCTAGTAAATGGCTTTTTTTATATTTGAGCTAACCAGGATGGAAGAATAGATTTGCGACGAATCGTATGAGCTTACATTGATTCTCACGTAAGTTTTGGTACTTTAATTGCTTGAATTGATTTTGCGAAATAGTAATTTATTGATGAGTAAAATAGCTACCTCAGGAATGCAGGATAGAAATGAATGAACTTTTTACACGAGAGCATCCACATTACACACTTAAAGCAGTAATTTTTTTAAGTAATTTAAATCTGATATCAAGCTTAACGATTCAGTCATACTCACAACAAAACGCAGAATCCCATGAGACTCCTTTGTATTTTACAACGGACCACAACATTTGGAAAGTTTCAAGAGGTAATCAGCAACAGAATGACATACATTTTGAGGTAATTCAAATGTTCTTCAAGGCCAACGATGACGATGAAATATAAGTTTTCCTCTTACCTTACCATTTCGCCCATTCATTTCTTTCAATCTCGCCAGGCTTCTCATAAAGGACTGCTTCATTCCATCGGACTACTTGTTTCGTTAGTATTTCCTCTAAAATGTTATATAGTGAATAGCATAAAATAGAGGTTGACTCTTTTATCTAGTGCATTTCAAATTTTATAATGTTATTCATACTTACTTTCTTGTTACGAATAACTTGGCTATGTATGAATATTATTTACTCTGAAACATTTTTTTCAAGTATCGCAAAATAAATGATTTCCACTCTATTAAAAGCATAATTTCCTGTTCGTAATCTTTTTAGAAAATAATGAAAAGATAAAATTATTTAATTTTTTTTATGAAATCGAAGAAATAATTCAAATTCTTCACTACATTGTCTAGTTCGGCAATAGTCGTTGTTCATCTACATTTACGTAGTACCCCGCAAGCCATCGAATGGGTGTGTGGCGGGAGGTGTTAGGCCACCACCCATAAAAGAGAATACAACTGCATGCAAAACCCACGAGTTCATTCTATTCTACCCCAACAAAGTCGTATATATTCATGCAAAAACTTACAAACATGCAAATACATATACTATCAACTAACACATACATACACCTATGAATACACCTCATGTCTACGCAAATTTTAATCTTGTCCTGAATTGGAAATGAAATCTGTTTAATATTTCTATAGTGACTTCGGTTTATTGCTATTATGATTCCTGATTTTCAGGGTGGAGAACTAGTTTTTGTATCTATCTGTCCTGGAATCTATCTCCCTTATTTTATCTTTGTCGTCTGTTCTACCTAAGTAGTGTGGGGCCCAAATAATTCCTTTAGAGTCAAAATGAAAATCTTTTGTTCAAAACCTTGCTAATAGTCTCTATCTCGCTTGTTCTCTTCGTACTTCAAGTGGCTCCCAGCTTAATTCCCCTAAGAGACTTGTCACACTTGTGTTCTTATCATAACAATTTTTAACGAATCTAGCGGATTTTCTCTGGACTTTATCTAATTCTTTTTGCCAAATTTTCTCCCAAGGATCCCAAATACTTGCGGCATACTATATTCCAAATGAGGTCTAACTAGAGCGAAATAACACCTCTCTTTTTCTTTCTCATTAAATTTATCCAACACCCGTTTCATGAAGCCGAATTTCATTAAAGCGGATCCGCATATTGTCCTGATACGGGCTCTCCATGAAAGGTGTGGTGTTAGAAGTAACTCCAAATATTTAACTTGATCGGCCTTAGTTTTTACTGAACCCTATATTGCATAATTTATGTTCTGTTCAGCACTTTCTTTGTTCCAAAATTCCAAAACTGCGCATTTGCCTGCGTTAAATACTAATCCCCGTTCTTTACACCAATCCGAGATTGTGTGTGTATCTAGAGAGTAGCATGCAATGTATTGGACCCCTTATTTCCCTATATCACCGTGTCATCAGCAAATAATCTGAGCTTGCTACTAACGCGTAAGCTTAAGTCATTAATGAGTATTTAGAATAGAAGTGGCCCTAATACACTACCCTGGGGGACACCCGAAGTTAAAACAAGTTTTTGTAACATTCTGCAACGGAAGCAGAATGTAATATGGAATAGATTCATTCAAGTAATTGTGTTTTCCTAGCGTCATTGGAGAACGTAAAACCAATAGAGGAGAAACTAGCTCAGTAATACAAATTTGCTCTTTCCAGGCATTCCTTTCGCATGGCTTGTTTCCCGTGGCCTATTACCCTACGCACGCCTTATATTCATGGGGTGTTGTGTGGTTGTACACAAATGTAGATGCATTTATCATTGCCTCCTTCCTAGACTTTCTCCACTCGGGTATCGCTTTCAAGCCCTCGGTGATACCTTTAACCCACACTCTCTTTGTTCCTCGGGGGGGGGGTTGTTCAAATGTGAGCCAAGACACAACTAACGACTTCCAGCACTGCCTCCTTCCCGACTTCCTTATTCCCCGCACTCGCGCTCACGATCCCACCTCCTCCTCCCTTAACCTCGTTCCCACCCCCCCGGCCAATATTCGCTTTTCCGCCAACCCCTCCCCCCCCCCGCCACGCCTCTCCTCCGTCTTCCTTCTCATCTCCTCACGGCCTCTCTCTCCACCCACACATTTGCCCACCCGCCAATAAAAAACCCTCCCTCCGAGCACCCCGTCCCTCGCGGCCGCCTCCACACCCACAACCCCTCCCCGTGGGCACCCCCGCAAAACTCTGCGTTCCTTTCCACATGCCGTGTCCCCTTCCTCTGCGCCCCTCCCCCGACGCACACACCCCAATCCCTCCTCTTCTCACGTGATCTCGTGCTCAAAACGACATGCGTCTCCGGAGACCCCTAACTCTTTGCCGCCCGCCCTCCCTTTCCTCCATTCCTCCTCCACTCTCCTTCTCCCATCCTTTTCCCAACTCCCACTCGCTCCCCCTACCAGCATCTCGCCTAACATCTTCTCGCTCAGTCGTAAAAATAAAAGAAAAAAAAATCCCCCCAAGTCACTCCTTGCAATATCCTCCTCCTCTTCGTCCTTTCCTTCCCTCTCTTGGCCTGTTTTTTTTATATATATATATATTTTCGTCCTCCAGTCCTGTAGTATATTACTCGCAGTTTTTTTCAGCGTCATCTTCCCGTCATGAGCTCATTATCCGCACCATTTTATTTGAGCTGGAAGTTCTTAACGAGGGAAATTTGGGTTCTGATTCGTGCTAGTATGATAGGGTTTTAAGAGCAGATGAATTATTTTACCTTTATGTTTATGGAGATATTTATTTTTGCAATTATTCCCACACCTGCGGATGGAATTTTCAGGATTAATTTCATGGTTTCGGTTGTCATTGTGCATGCCATAAATTGGTCAAAGATAGAATGGAGATTATCTTGCAATGTGCAATCTCCCAAGAGTAATATTTACATTTTTCTTTGTCTTTTCACCCCTAATTTTTCCATTATGCTTAGAAGATTTATGATGTCTTAATATTTAGACGAAGAATTTTTATTTATTGAATGTCAATGAAAAATCAACTGCGAAATATGAAAAAGAATACTACATATTTTCCAACAAAGCTTTTTTATTTGGTGTAACTAGTTTCAACGTATAGGCCCCTCCTCCTCAGGCACCTGCAAGTATGACGCCTATGCGTTGAAACTAGTTCTACTAAATAAAAGAGTTTTGTTGTAAACTACATAGTAGCATTTTCCTATCATTCTGTCTTGAATACATGGAAGATTAATTTCCATGTAGTCAAGACTGATACCGTCGATTGTAAAAGTCAATTATATATACCATATTTATAAACTTGTATATATATATATATATATATTATAAAATATTTTTATATATTTTTAAATTTATATATTTTATTTAGTAAATATTTTATATATTTTCCTACATATTTAATACTAAATATCTAAACATCAATTAAGTTTATAAAATGGGGTTTTTCATCTGTTCCCCACTTTTGTGTATCTATTTACAAGCTACGATATGCGTGAGTTCTGGCTCAGAACGTTCAAATTTCGTTATATTTTCGGTTTATTCCCTGATACTTTTACTTTTACTAAAATTCCTGACTTCTCTCACGGACCACTCCATGGGGTAAGTTCTTACTCTTTCGTTTGAGACTTTCCGAGTGAACGAATAGCTCATGTAACTCTTTAACCAAAATTTATTTCTCTATCTCGATACTGACTTCTGAAAGAGAGCGATATTCCCCTGCTACACGCATTAGGCTATGTTTAAAGGAGTCCAAAAGAAAAATGGTTTCCAGATGACTTCCACGAAAAGTGAACGCAAAAGCGATATCCTCATGTGAGGAGGCTTCCGCCATGCTCGGAAATCGGATGGACTAGCATCTTGTTTCCTCTTAAAAGGTTTCCCATTGGGGGCAAAGCCGGACCCGGTGATTTTTTTCCTAGGTTTCCGCACTGGGAAACACTTGCCATCCAACTCCGTTAAAAGATGCGTGCAGCGTCCCGGGATAGCGTTTATCGTCGCCGATTGTTCGGCCGCAGGAAACAAGGGCGGCCCTCCGTTATCTCCTTGCTACGCCGCTCCTCCATTCGTCGGCTTCCGCTGCGCTGCGGAGAGGGGCCACCATTTGCGGGGCAGTGGGGAGCCTCGGATGAAAACTCCTTCGGGCCGAAAGTATGGCAAGCTTTCTCTTTCTCCCCTCGTCCTGTGAACATGTAGGAGCGGCCCGCCCCGTCCGTTTCATCCCTTTGTTTGTCTTTCCTAAAGGTTATGGGATAGGGAAAGGACTTCATAGAACCCCATTCAGAAACTCAGTGAAGGAGTTGCTTTACTTTTTGTTCTCCCTTCCGCCCAACTTTCTTCGTCCATCTTCCTTGCGTCATTCCTTCCCCTTTTGTTCGCCCTTCGCAAAATCTTTCCCTCTCTCCCTCTCTCTCCCTCCCGCTCTCATATTTCGTCCACGCCTTCTACCTCTTGACTCTGCCTTAGCATTAAATTCCTTCCCTCTGCCCCTTAGTCCGTCGCTGTTACATTCAATCCCCTTCGCCTTTTCTTTTCATCATCTCCCATTCTCATCACCTCCTCCCTCACCGTGGCCTCCGCGTGAGCTTTCCCCGAGAGCCCCCAGTGCAGCTTGATCGTCGACGGCGTCTTAGCTCCGTCTCTCCTTCCATTGAGTTCGAAGGGACAGCATGCTGTCATAAATTGCTCGACAAAGACCCTTTGTCTTCCCATTCACTTGCCTCCAAACTTCCATTATTCCATTCTGTATCCATCCGTGCTCTTATTTGATCGGCGTTTGCTCGACCCCCACGTGGTTTTACGGGACTTCATAAATCATGCATTTAAATTCTTATTGTATTCTGCATAGTTTGAGATGGATAGCCAGCTTCAATTCTGCTATATTTACTTAATTTTTCATAACTAAGAATTGATGCGTTTCATTTGATCCTAATTTTTCTAATTTTGCACTAGTCTCTTTGATGCGAAATCGCATTAAATGCCAAATCGCATTATTTGAGAGTCTTAAATTGCTATTATTACTTTGTTAATTGTAATCTCAGAGGGTAGTACTATCAGATCAAAGGTTAGAGGTCAATAACAAACGCGCCATATGGATCCACGCCTCCAGGTTGATGGAAGTTCCTTTCCCTGTGTACCGAAGATTTACCCAGGAGATCTATTGCACGGTTTTTATTCTGAAGATATTTCATTTCATCGCTTCAATTTTCAAAAACTACACCACTAAATCGTTAATATGCAAGCGCACTTAATAAATGCTAAGCTCTTGACTAATTGCGCTCTTAAATGAAGACCTTTAAGAAAAGGAAAACCTGAAAATCCATTCACGTATACCCTTTGAAAAAGTAATAAAATTTGACATCGCAATTTGACATTTGCATTGACTTGTTTATCTCAGGACGCCCTCATTTCCGCTGAACGCAGGAAAAGGTGATTACTAATGACATAACTGCAAGAAAAATGTCCACTGAATTCACCAGGCGGTAATAGATGATCCAAGGCTGTAATTCCAATTGAATGCAATTATTGCATATGAAGCTATAGGAAGCAATTCACTCTGGGAGTTTCTTCTTTCCAGAGACAGAATGGTAGCAGTTTCTTGACGATAGTAACGACGGAATGTGGTCCGTGGGAAGAGATTTCTCGGGAGATCATGAGGGACATGTGATCATGATTTAAAAGATGGAAACACTCTTGTGTTGAACTTCGTGGAATTGAAATTGTTTATTTGATATTTGGCTATGTACAACTAAACGTAACATTATTACAGGTTATGCTAATATTTACGTATATTTTCCCCATCAAGCAATGCCATGTAGAATTGGGATAGTACACTTTCAGGAAAGAAACCAGTATAAATACTACATACCTGTATATGGACAAAGAAATATGTTTCCGTAAATATTTTTTGCATGTAATCGAGTTGTAATGAAGTTAAGTAAACTAACATAGAGGTCAATTACTGAAACTAAGTCGATTTTAAATTTCATTTCTTATTAAGTCACTCCTTATTGTTAACATAGGACAAGCGAGTAAGTTTTTGCGTTTAACACCATCGTTTGATAAGTGCAAGTATTGTTGCTCTTCTTTTCATTAAAGGCTGGGAAAATAATTACCAGGAATGTAAAATTTAATTCCGTTCGACACATTTTTTAACGTGAGTAGTCAATGGGTCAATAATTATGTAATATTGAGTCAGCATAATTTTAGTAGAACATAAATAACTAACCTCTGGGACGTCATCCCTTTCGCTACTTTCCTCCAGCGAGCTAAAAAACTACAATTTTCCAAGATGCAGATCTTTTTTGTTGTTTTTCAATGAATAATTTCGTTATTTTTTGGATAAATCATCTACGAACCAATTGGGAAGTATATATAATGCTATAGAGATGCGGTATTTATACTTTAAGAGGCCTATTTAATCGAACATGTTTTGAAACTACGAGTTGCCAGCGCAATTCAATACAATTACAATAACTTTAGGATTTACACGCGATGTTTACGCTATGCTGGTTTCGTTTGAATGGAATTTTTTCTAGCATTTGGGGGAACAACATAATATTTCTTGCCAACGAAGGGCCAAACTAACCAATTTGAGAGTCGGAAAAATATCACACATAATCGCGTACGGAAATAAGTTTTTTAATCGCGAAAATTTTCAGATAGCAGTAAACTATGCTACGTTAGAAAACGTTTGCCAGTGGCCTCATTTTGACAGCTTGCCAATAGTTTTTGGTGAATTTCAAACGCCGATGAACTCTTACTGCCTGCCAATAAAACCTATGAAATCAATTTGCAGCTTCAAAAAGTTGAGCGCTCAAACCAATGGATGTCCCGCATGAATTAACGTCTCACCCGTCGAAGTCGTTGATTGGTTCTCCTGATTGATTGATGGCAGACTCTGAGCTCAGACTCTCATCATTTAAAAAGATGACGCGGATTTTTGTTTTCTCTTTTTTTTATATTGATAGAAAAAGTTTTGAAACCATCGAAAATCATTAGCGGTAGCGTGAGTGTAGAATTAAAAAAAAATTCTCCACACCCCCCCGCCACCCCCAGTTATAATGAGGAATAATATCTGCTCCCGTAGAATAATTATGTGTTAAAAAAATAATAAATGTCAACCAAGTACCCGATCGAATTGGAATCCTTTTCATCGCCTCGCTCCGCATTAATAAGAGGCATCTGTTTGGATCCTCGCCTCCCTGCCCACCCTATTCACGCGCCCCGCCCCTGCTGCCGTCCCCGCTTACTATCTTGCCCACAAAAGCACGCGCTAGTCCGGTTAATGAAATCCCCTTCTTCCCCCGCCCTCCACCCCCCCGTAACAAACGCGCCCCCTCAACCCCCCCCCCCCGTAACAATCACGCCGTATCGCGAGCCTTTGTTGTCGCCCTCCGTCGTCACACGGGGGTGGCGGCCAGAGGGAGTGGGGGCCGGAGAGGGTGGGAGGGTGGAAAGTGCGCATTGTGGTTAGTTATCCGCGGTGACAGTTCGAATCCGCGGCGGCACTTCCATCGCGCGGCGTCTCCCCCGACCCCCGTTTCGATCCGTCCGTCCGTTGAGGGTGTTTTGGAGTGAAAGAGGCCTCCCCCTAAACTTTACTCGGGACGCGGTCACCGAGTAAAGTTTAGGGGGAGGCACGCATGAGGCGGTGGGGGGGAAGGGGATGCAAGTGTTATCGTGTAGACACCGTTAGCTTGTTAGCAAGTGGCGGTCGAGATCTCTGACTTTCCTATTGCAGGGCCCAGCCATAGAATAACTTTTACTTCCGCGTGGTCCCCCAGCCTCGTTTTCCGCTCGCTGCACCGCTGGCGCGGGCGTCCGGTGGACCGTTGGCATGTCCGACGCTCCTCTCGCGAATTTATTTACCGCCGGGGCTCGCTCTAATTTACACCAGAGCGTGTTCAACTGTGATCGATGTTATGTAATATTTATGGAAGAGAACCCACGTATTCCTGAGCGGTGTAGGAGTTGGTCATCTCTTCAAGGTTTATGAAAATCTGCGCGAAAATTATACTTTACTTTAAATATATATTATAGATTCAGGTGTGATGTGATGGACCTGTTCCATAATAACTCATACGGATATTATTACGGTTTTCTACTTAATAATCATTTATTCCCGACTATTTTCGATGCACTATATCATTTTCAAGTGAAGCTTTCACTGTACAAAGTCAAAGAGCTTCACTTGAAAATAATGTAGGCCGTCGAAACTAGTAAAAATCTTTATTAAGTAGAAAACCGTAATAATCTTAGTCTCTGTAATTATACTTTTAAGGGGGAAATCAAGAGTTATAAAAAATCGTCATTGCATCCTTCTTAATCCCTGGTCAATAAAAACCTAATGAATAGAGTATTATCAACCTCAAATTAATTCCATATTTTTCATTGAGAGAAATGAAATGAGATGTTTCAAGAGATGTATTGTGGGAAATAAATAGAATAGTGTGTATTGATCGGCAGTGGGATTTTGAAGACTGTAATAGAGGGGATACTGTCAGGCAAACCAGAAAATGACAGGAGCAGGATAGGGATGTTGGACGGGATGAAGGAAATATTCAGAGATGAAGAGGGACGTGATGTAGAGTAGGTTGCTGGATTTTGTGTTTTGTTAGGAGTCACAAAATATTTATTTAGTAGCTGTGTTCATCCAAAAACCTATCTTAGCCGGTAGATTACATAATAATAGTTCTATTTAGTTCAAATTAGAACTTGAATTAAATAGAACTTTCAAGGATATCCTGAGATTAATCAATTATCTTCAGTAGACTCACCATTCATTGGCATTTACGAAATGCAACACGTAATAATAATATAACACTCTAACTCACCGTGGTGCTGACTGACAAGAAAGGGACACTAGATGCGAAGGATTGGTTTGGGCTGGGGGCGCACAAAGTTCCCGCGTCTGCATGGATGACGAATAATCTTTTATGATGAGAGTGGTCCACAGCCGAGAAAACCACTCCTCGAATTGCCGCCCTCAGTGATGAGTATCAAACCGTTTCGCCCATGTGGCCACAGATAGTGATCACATCTTGCAAAGATAATTTTATGGAAACTTGAAAAGGTGAAAATGAAAATAATGTTTTCTTCTTCATCTGTCTTCAACTCATGACTTCATCTTTCTAAATATATATATAGAGACCTTGGTTGCCTTCACCTTTGACTTCACTTCTTTCTCCGGTTCTCTTATTTATGTCACCGAAGCCACCCATCTCCCGCGTTACATTCCAAAAACAGAAGGATCTTGCGCAGATGAGGAATTTGATATCACCATGGATACGACAGGCATTGGCACTGCGCGCGCACGCCATAGTTTTGGCTCACAATCGCTGTTTACTATTTAACGATCGACGGCATTAATCCCTCGCTACAGGTACCAGTTAGGTCAAATTGCAACGCCTAAAATACGGTGAGATAAGGAAATACAAATATTTAATTTAATTAAAATTTAAATTGCTACGGACGCCGTGTTTTCGTGTTTCTATATGGAATAAAGCTCACTTGTTTTTCCTCTATCAAAATTATTCTCCCGGATATTTTATGATATCAATTTCCATATTTATACCAGACCAAACAAAGGGAAATAGAATGATTCTAAGAAACTTCGGGGGTTACCTTAACTTTAACTTTAACGGAGTTATCCGCTAATATGCATTTTGAATTAGAATACTTTGATATCCAATGTAGTTCGGATTGATTGCTATAGCATTTATGGGAAATACATATGACAGGAGAAAGGACCCTGCAAATAGCTATAACTCACGTTATCAAATTATTCACAATCATTTTTTGCAATTAATGAAGACTATTATTATTTTTCAGCCCAAGGATTGCGTGGTAATCGCATCTTTTCATTCCTCTCCATGCCGTTCTGAATCCCAAATAACTTTATAACTTTTCTAGCTCGCCTATCTTTCGTGTTGACCTAATTTTTCATTCTTTGAACATGATTTCTGCGAAATTCTTTTTTATTCCGTTGCATATTGGCCAGTTGAATATTCTTATCTCTAACACTTCTATTATTCCCCGTTTATACGTAAATAATAATGCGATATGAAAATATTGAACTTATAACCTAACAATGTTCTTCTCAACATGAGTACTACTCGTTACCATCACTTCCTCATTAATACATGCTCGTATTTTGTATACAAGTCATAAAGGGAGTATACAACGTCACTCGATCGCCGATTCCATTTTTTTCGTGACACATTCGACGCGCAGAGGTTCAGAATAACTGCCGCTTTCAATGCTTGGAGAGTACTAAGACCGGTTTTGTGGCAAAGCTTGGCGTTTCCTCCACCTACTCCAAGTGGTTTCATTCCACTCCAACTAATTGGAGCGGCGCGGGAAATATAGTCGCATTACTTTTGGAACGTACCCTGTGTCTATGTAGCGTCGGTGGATCACCAGGTTAAAAACATTTGCATCTATTACAAGCGTTTCTATGATATTAATTAAAAGATACCATAAATACAGTAATCAACCCCAGGGTCGGTTCGGTAATTGATGGTAGAGTTCACCCAGTACTAAGCGCGACGGCGTGTGAAATTCACACATCAGGGTGGGGGGTATCAGCTGTAGGTGCCCAGAGAGGCTTGCCGAGAATTCGAACCCTGGTCCGGACTCTCCGGGTCGGTCCAGTCCAACGCTTTACCCCTGGACTATCGCCACCCACATGACAGTAATGATATAGAGAAATTATAATCATGATTTGTCGGTGTATTTCAAATTAATAACATTTAATCCTCTACGTAACATTTTAGAAATTACTCTCGGAAAAGTAATGATTTTAGTTTTGTCGTATTTTTTCATAATACTTTTCTGCTTGTCAATTCTTTATGTACGGCGCCGTGTATAAAGAATTGATGAATAGAAAAGCCTAATTAAAGAATACAACAGAACTCAAAGCATTGCTTCTCCAAAAGTAATTTCAAAAACTCAGCACAGAAGATGAAATGCTATTAATTCGAAATGGCGCGGTAGTAATGGAATAAATTGGAAAACAGAGGAAATAATGATCTCTTATTAAAATGAAACTTCAAGGAGTCAAAAATTCACCAAGATATTGTTTTAAGAGTAGAACCGATTGGTCCCATAGTTAACTTAATCCTCAAGATGTACATCAGCCATTGAAGTGGTAAAACACTAAGTTAACAGTTTAAATAGTACGTGGAAAATTTTTATTAAATTCTTGAGTGTTTGCAGAATGTAATCAAGCATTATACAGAATATTTTTTATTGTGTACTTTTTATTTGATGATGTGATAAATTTATGGCACTAACAATACCCATTTAGGGCACCTGAATTTCAATACAGATACCCTCTTCATATTCGAAAAATAAGGGGTAACGCTGTCAATCGTATCTTTCAAAGAATGGGCATAAATCATCTTATATAGTAGGTGAAGTAAGATAAAAATTTGCGTTGTATACGAGTATGTCATCATTATAAAAAAATATTAGCCCTTTTTCACGAGTGCTTTTTATTACCGACCAAGTTTTGATACACATGCTATATCATTTCCAGGTCACCCGAATTGTCCAGGTGCCTTTGTGTTCTTATTCCACCATATCACGCCGGAAACTACGCATTTCAATTTATTGACATGAAGTCCAGTGATTGTTACAGAATTCATGCCATTGTCTTTATTTCAGAATGAATTTTTATTAAGTAGAAATGTTTCAACCGCTAATAAAGACAGAATTAGAGAAATAGATAGAAATAAAGACACAGATTCAAAGAACCGCGGGGGAATGCGGCATCAAATGCTTAAGCGAAGTCTTCCTCCGATTTTCATCTTTCTTTGCCTCCCAACCTGTGAAATGTGGGCGTGGGTAAGCGAGCAGTCATCGATCAAAAACGAGTGAGAAACGTCACCATACAAAATGGGTCGAAACTCGGAAAGTGCGAGCTACTCCTTTAACAATGGCTCCCTCAAGAGAGACTCAAACTGTTGGTTAGAGAAAACAAAAGATAGCTCTTACATCCTTTGTTCAGTAATTTCACGCGCAAAATTTTCTTGTTCAGTTTTTAATTCGTTCTGGAATTCAATTCTCCCCTCAAGTTGAGCAATAATTCTACCGCATTTGCCCGGGTCAAAAATCGAGTCCTCGAGGGTCGAGAGCATCGATTAGAGGCCGTTGTCGTGGCAACCGTGAGGGTCCATTCTCCGCGGCCGGCCCCGGATCGCACACGTGAGGTGGAGGGATGGGTGGGGGGGGCGCCTTTACCACTCTCCCTCCTCACGCCGCGAGGGGGTTCCTCCCCCTCTCTTTTGGGCGGAACGTGCGATGAGAAAATTAGCGCGCGAGAGGCATTGAGCACGGAGCCGGGGGATGGCCGGGAGACGTTCATCCGCTCCTCGGGCGGCGACGGCCAACGTTACGGGCGTCCACGCGGGGAATTGCGCTACTCGGAATTACGACAACTAACCCATGGGCCCACTCTTTGTCATCATTTTCTTCATCAAGCCGCGTCAATTGCATCCGTGCCCTTCTCTTACCCGGTATCCGGTAATCAATTAAATTCTAGGGAATATTGTGACTAATAAATAACTATCGAAAAAGAGAAAGCGTTGTAAACACCTGTAAGATAACCTTCCATCTATCTGTATCAATTTGTAAAGAAACTATTTCGTACTAATTATTTGAGTTCAAGGACAGTGACAGGGCTAGTTTTATTATTCTTCATATCTCTTTCGTTTGATTCCCTATCATGCATCTAGTTTTTTGATTATGCCATATTTCCCGATCTTTAGACATAGCAAAATGGAATGGAGGTAAATTTATTTGTACTTTAAAAGTCGGAAGAAATGAACTATACCTATGTATTTAATGTGCTGTGCTCATTACATATATCTGGTCATATTTTGAGATTTTTATACTTTGTTTTTCAAACACGCGGCAATTCATTTCAATAAAAATTTCATTGGATAGGGATTATAAAAACTCTTGCCGGGAGTAAACTGTAACGCTAAACATAACGACGTGTAATAATATCAATATTTTTTTTTAATTATCCGATTTGATTATAGCAGTATGCAAATGTTTCGATGTACTCTGCACGGTGGAATTATTACTCAATATTAAGTACCCTTCAATCGATGTCACATGAAGCCATTCTCAGATAAGCCACGTTAGCAGAATGTTGGAGGGTATCTGTTCATCAAATCAATTTTCATATTGAGAAATTAGCAATTAAAATTGATTTGTCATACGTTTTCTGTTGATGTAAATTTTTTTATGTGGTTTAAAATAGATAAAAAATTCACTTTAATATTTTTTCTTGGCATAATCTCATACGTATGTGCTATTATTGCATGCAAATTTTTCTCCGTACATTCAAGTCTCTAGGGATTTTTCATTTATTTAAACAAGAAGAACTGTCTCTCTTGATTTTCAAAAGATATGATTCTGGGTCTTTGGAAGATTTGTATTTCAATGTAAAGTAAAATTATTATGAAACAGTAAGTAGAGAACCCTAAGAATAGTTTTTGATGCTCAAATTCACTTCGATTTTTAGTCATTTGTAGCAATTACTTTAGGCTATTACGAAATTAACATGATTTCCATCTAAGTATATCGCTTATTTTTTGCTCATTGATTATTAATTTTTGCTCACTTTATATAAATAGTACATTCAGCTTTTCCCATCAAGCTTTAAGCTTTTTCTCTATATTTCCTGAACATGAAATGCTCGCGCGGATCTGATCAAATTTGCTATACCAATAAAGTCGAGTTTCTGCTTAACCCACCGTTCAAATCTTATGCCGCATTGAGAAAATAACGATGGAAACTTCAAGAAGAATATTATAGGCGTGGGATATTGAAAATATACTTCATATCTTGTCTGCCCTGCTCTAACCGATAGAATATTTAAATTGTTATTATTCTATCACCTTGTCGATTCCCACGCTTTAACATCGACTTGACCAACAATCAACCGGATTAGCGGAGCTTTGGATTAATTATCATTCCCCCATTAATCCTTAGCGAGAGGTATGCAAAGGTCATCGTCTGCATTTATTTGTGCTTATTTTTAGTCCCAATCAATCGATTTCCGCCCATAGTACATGGGTAGATTTTGCCACCTGCATATCGGTTTCAACAATATGCGACCTTTCTAGGAGCAACAAAGTGTTTTTTGAGTAATTCTCACTTCTCCCTCGACACAAATAAACTTCCATCTTCTGAAATCTCTTTCGACGCACCCCACTTACGCTGATTTGCTCCCGAGTCTTATAATACCTGCAGATGTTACAGTTTAAATTATGAAAATACGCATTGCCGATTAATTCGAAAATTCTCCATCGCTTCAATTCCTACGTTGCTTAAAATTATCAATCTTTGTTGAAATTTCAATCACTTCTGTGCTCTTTCCCACTAAATTTAATTATATTTTCAAATACCTCCTATTATTAGATGCATTGGGGATTTCGGTCCTTGGCTTCGACTTTTCACATTACATTTCAAGCCGATCATTTTACATTTTACAAAATTAAGAAACGCATGCGAAAGGTTGGTACTTGCACCTATTTATTTTGGTTACATATATTTTACCATAAAAAGTTCACCGCCAAAGTATTACATTCTTTCGGTGAATTTCTTCTAAAGTTATCTCATTTGCACGCAAATTCTTACGTGAAACCATTAATGCTATTTTTTTTTAATACAATTTCATCACAGTTAATAGTATAAATTATACCAATTATCAAATGAGCCAGTCAATACACATGGAACTTTTTTTATCTGTCGCAAAAATGTCGCGGAAATGGCGACGAAATTACTTTTTTAGTATTCCATTCTTTTTAGTTACCAAGAGAATCGTGCATAGGAGGCGTTTCCATCATTCGAATAGATTAAAATGGCGGCAAAGTTACGGACACTCGAATAAACTAAACGCTGAGCTTCCGAGAGAAGAGTTCTATGTGCAATGCGATGTCGTCAAAGCCGGATGAGGCCATGAGTTAAGGGGATTCTTTTAAAATGCTTTCTTTTGTTTTACTTCGTCAAATGAGAATGGTGAAGGATTTAATTTTACTCCATCTAAATTCCTCCCGAGTGTAAAAGATTGAAGTCTGGCAGGAGAGGAGCTGTGGGTAAGACTGAAAGGACGCCATTTCACTTTTATTTACTTTGCAGCGAGGCTAATGTACTTCTCAAAGAGACTTTAAAACAACGAAGGGAATATCCCCTTAATGAAAGAAACCTCTGGAAATGGTTCATCCAAAGACGCTTAAATTAAGGTTGAAGTGATTCTGACATTTTTTTCGCATTGCGCTGGATAAAGGAGATTTTATTCCATTCGATGCAGTACTTCTTTTTATTTCTCTCCTCATGGCTTTTCGCCGTCTGAAAATGAATAAGATATTACTTTCTTTACGTTCTTTCTATTGCGGCATGATTTGGTTTCTTTAAATAAGCCGTTCAATTCATGCTCGTGTTTATCTTTGAGTCTCTGAATACTCCAGAAAACTTTTAAATCTTGTGCGAAATCACCCTTTGCATAATTTGAGCGAAGATAAACCACATTTTTCTTTGTGTGATGTTTTACCCTTAAAGGCTTATGGGTCTTACGATAATGCTGGATTACGTGGCGTTCCATAAACCTTTACGAGTGCGATTCTGAAAGAGTTATATGTATCTTATATCTACACAAATATGTGCACGTTAAAGTGCTTATTGATTTGCTTAAACATTCATAATTAGGTAAGAGATTTGTTTCTATATCTATTTAGATTTTATGATTTCGCTCGTACAACCTGTTTTGTTAGATAAATGGTAATAAAAGGTAGAAAATCAAATGTGCAGAGCTATATTTTGAGATCCCTAACGGAATGGTAAATTTTGAATGTAGAAATTGTTAGTTTAAATTGGTCATTATTATCTATTAAGATATTTCCTTTCAGATACTTTTATTTTCGGCCAGGCATGCTAACTCATTAAATTTAATGAGCAGACAGCATTACCCAATATAATTGTAATTTCTCCATTCTAACTATATAAATTTACATCTGAAAAATGCCCCTCGAGCAGCCGCAAGGGATTGTGGCGGGAGATGTTAGGACTCAATCCGTAAAATAGAATGCAGGTACATGTAAAACAAACAAAAACTGGTAATGCGCACTTAAGATTTCAAGAATCCAGTAATGGCAAACATGTCACCAGCGTAAAACGGACAGATTTTGAAGAATACGAAGTTAATAAACTGCGGACATGTTTAAAGCATTATCCTATGCCCATATAGTTAAAATAATGTTAATAATTGAGTGAAAACTTGGCCTAGTGGGTTGAGTTATAGAGAGACTGACTTACTTACCGGCAACGTACTAGCGAGGCAGTATTTGAAACCCTAGCGACGCCTCTGAATATTCCCAAATTCACCCGATCTATGAACTCACCTGTATATTTGTTGCGGGCACCAATTTATTTCCTGGAAACCCATTAGCTACTCATACATAGCATAGGCCTCTCCAACACCCTATCTCCATCATGGTGTAAGAATTTTCCTCACACTCAGCCTATTAAATAAAACTTCCGGTTGATTAAATTGATTTATAATTAATGAAATGTGGATTAATATTCGCAAATTTGTGGACATCTTTTTTGTTCCAAAAAGCGTGTAAAGTGTAAAGAGCATAGCGGATCGTGAAATGTATTTTAAATTAAATGTCTAGATAACTAAGGATGGGGTAAGAGGATGGATATACAAATGATGGCATGTCACGTCTGGTGTGCGCAGCCCGTCTCTGTTGGCTCGAAACCCTTTAATCAAGGAGACGCCGCGAGGAAACGCCGGGAGTCAGGAAGCGGAGAGAGGAAGCAAAGAGCTCCAACCAGTAAGGTGACAACTGAACGTTCGGCGAATGTATATACATTGTCCATTATAAAAGTATTGCGCATGATTTTATTGTGACGCGACTATCCATGGCTGCGCGGTAAAACCGGTCGGGAAATGTGGTGGGGGGTCTGCCCTTTCAACGCAAATAGCCGCCAGTTTCCTCCGAGCAGTCTGAGCGGAAGATATACCCCCGCGTGAAATGTGTTTTTCGGCTTTGTAACACTGCGCGATGGAGCGTTCGCTTGAACAGTGATACGCCATCAAGTTTCGCGTGCAGCTTGGAAATAATGCAACCGAATCATTCCAGATCCTTCAAGAGGTCTTCAAAGACGACTGAATTTCAAGGTCGCAGTCCGGAAGGTGGCACAAGGCGTTCAAGGAAATCCGGGAGGAGGTCGCCGACGAACCCGTTCTGGACGCCCAACAGCGGCCAGAACCGACGAAAACGTGAATCGTATGTGCGAAGTTTCGTGTTCCGACCGTCAATTGAACATCCAGCAAATTGCTAACAACCTGTACATATCCACATCTGCGGTACATGGGATAGTGACCGAGGATCTAGAAACGCGAAAGGTCTGCGCGAAGCTTGGGCCGAATTTGTTGACGGAAGACCAGAAAGAACTTCGACTATCGCCCTGTCAAGAATAGTTGGATAGGATTCAAAATGAGCCAGACTTTCTTAGGTAGCCAAGGGGGTATAGCGTTGAACTTCTGACCGGAGGGCCAGGGTTCGATTCCCGGGCAAGCCACTCTGGGCACCTGGAGCTATACCCAAGCTATGTGATTTTTCGGGTACTAGATCTTCCTGGGAAACCATAACCGGCACAGGGAAAGAAACTGCCCCCCTACCCTGATGTGTGAATTTCACACGCCGTATAGGGCTCAGTACTGGGTGAACTCTACCATCACCTACCAAACCGACCTTCGGGCTGATTGCTGTGTTTATGGTTTTTTATATGTAAAAATATGCATTACATAAGTTGGGAATAAATACGCCTTTCAAGTGAATTGAGGTTGAGACCCTGCACTCATCACCTAACAGGACTATGGGCAATCAAGTTTTCCACTGAAACCATTAGAGGCCGACAGAGAGCACGAGAAATCTTCACCAAGATAGTTCGCCGGAAAAAGCCACATATTTCTTTGATTTCTTCCTTTTTGTAGGACAAAATTTTTCATTAGCAGGTATAGCTTTGCATCATCTACACCTGCAGGCAATTACAAAATTTAGTCATTTAAATATCAGCATTCGTGTGAGACGATATGATAAAATTATGAGAACTATGAGAGGCAACCTTCGGTTGGGAGTTAATTAATATCTGTGTAAATAAATCACCTCTTTCGTATTTCCCGCGTTGATTATTTATAAAATTTAACTTTGTAAATAATTATAGAATGTAGTAGGCAAACAAGGCATCATGGGAATGCTCGCATGAAATTTATTTCGCAATTTTTTATTTGATCTTCTACATTCATTGGCGAAAGCTAATTTATTTGCTGAAAGTTAATTTATTTTTATTAAACGCCATCGTTTTTTTTCTACTTTAGTGATGCATAAAATTACCATCATACCATCCATATGAGCTTCATATGATCAAAAAACGAGAGAGCAGCATTTCGCTGAGTGAAAAGTGCTTCTAATGTCACTCCTGTAATGCGTAATATCTTTTCCAAATCTTGGAACCGATGACTCCCTCTGAGTTCAAAAAAATCCATCAATCGGTAGCAATGAAGAGTAGTAATTGGGTGAATCTAAAAGCTCTTCCATAATTGTAGCTTTGGGCGAATATACATTTTTTTATATTGCGCAGGGAGGCTTTTAAAAAAAAATCCCGATTTCTACCTTCGAGATTCTCGGAAAATAATTATTTTCTAAATTTTTCTTCAAAGCGGGACAAATCTTTTGTAATTTCTTTTTTTTTATAATATTCCAGAAGTAGAATTCGGATATTTTAAATTAGAAAATGCGCCGGCAAAAAGATCCACCCGTACAAATTTTTACCTCTCGATCGAGTGCAGAGGGTTGATGAGAGTTTTTTTCACACGGAAGAGGCATAAAGCTCGAGCGCTGTGTGTGGTATGGGAAACGTGAGCGGGATAATAGCCGTTACGTAACCCAGCACGTCGTGCTAAACCACGCAAAAGCAATGCCGTGAGCAATAACTCAATCCGTGCCAGTGTTGCTACTATCTCTTTTAACGAATCACCCCCCCCCCCTCACTCCCCATCGCGACCTTTCTCTCTCCCTCCTCAGTCTTCTCCACTTCTCCCTTTAACGTCCCTCCCTCGTCCACCCCTAACCCCCCACTCACCGCCTCACTCCTTCTCGCGGCTGCATCTTAACCGCAAGGCTCTTTACAGCCCATCAGCCGTCACGACCGCTCCGGGGCCATCCGCCACACTCCCGCACTATTTCAAGTCAGGAGAACCGTGCGCCCTCTCTCTCTCCTCCCTCCCAACTCCTCCCCCCTCTCACGCCCTCCCTCCCCCTTTGAATCCGCCGCCTCCACCCTCTCTCGACCACCTCCAGCCCCCGCCCTGCCTCCCGCGAGACACCCCAGAGCGCACATTCACTCTCCAGCCGCGCCCTACCTTCTCCTCTCCATCACATCGCGAGAGATGCCCGCGCCACGCCCTCTCGCCATACCCCGCCGCCATACCCCCTCCTACCCTCCCCCCCGCATACGCCGCACCCCCCTCTCTCCTCTCTTCCTTCTCCCTTCCCATTCCTCCACGCTGCACACCAACTCCCTCGCATTCCTCCCCCCCCCCGTCCCCGACCACTTTCCCACGCGTAAATCTTTGTCTATCCAGAGTCCCGGTCCGCCCTTCCACCCCTCCGGCCTGGTTCTTCCTCCCTTCCTCTTTTTTTCACTCATCGCCCCTTTTCCCTGCCTCTTCCGCTCCTGACTTTTTCCGATCCCGGGACTTGATTTTTCTCATGACCTGCTCTCATCTGGTTCTTTTTACTCATTCTGGTGGAAACTTGACTTAATTAATTAATTATACCACCGCATGGAGGCGGACAGCGGCTTAATTAATTTGTAAAACATAAGCGAGAAAAGAATGGTTTTGTACGTGTCTAGTGACGAAGACTATTCGAGAGTGCTGTTTAAATAAATACGTCTTAGGAATTGTGATTGATGTCCGGATTATTTGCACTCATTGTTACAATATTCAACATGTCTATAAGGAATCAATACCGCTTGGATAAGGGTGGGTTCTCTTTTAATGAGAGATATGTCTTATCATGCATTTGAATTCTTAGGTGTCCGCGTAGCATGTTCGTCCCTTGGCAATCAGTAATAATTTTTATGTCACGTTTTGTTTAAGTATGCACCGTATTCAGCATGTACACCTGTGAAAACCCTTACTGAATATTGTCCATAACATTTTTCATGGCCCAATTTAGACCATTTGAAGTCTTTCTATTTCATTTTTCCATAATTCTAGTTTCTAATTGACGCGCAGGCATTCATCATCCTTCTATAATTTAGTTATCCTTTTGGTCAAAATTACTTGAAAGTACAGTCCCAAATATCCATTATTATTCCAAGTCTCTGGTGCATGATTTTCAAAAGAATTAGCTCGTCTCATCGACAAAATTCCTTTTCGTGCGAGTTTTCTATCATGATTAATATATCAAACAAGCAGTTTGTAACATTTTTCATGGTCCTTGAAAATTTTTTACTCCAATTTTAAATTTGGTGGCAATGCACGTCAAATAGATCCATGTCCACATAAATCTAAACAGGCATATCAAGTAAAGTATATCATCACCATCAGTATTTCAATCCTAGGATTGGCTGACTGCAGCCCTTCGTCCTACTCTATTCAATGTTAATTCCCTCAATCGCTGATACCGTCTCCAAGTATATATATATATATATATATATATATATATATATATATATATATATATATATATATATATATATATATATATATATAATAATGGGCTGACACAATATAACCCAAATAGAATAGAATAGCAACATTTAAAAGGACACTCACACGGTAACAATCACAACACGGTAACAATCACAACACGGTAACAATAGAACAATTTACCGTGTGAGTGTCCTTTTAAATGTTGCTATTCTTGCCTTAATTTATCTGTCTATATCGTTGCTAATAGGGCTTCAAAACAGGAATAATATGAACGTTTCCTGGTGCAATTTCCTCACTTCAAAGTTATTTATCCTGCCCTGGTTAATTTCTCCCCTAATTCTACTACCGAGTCACTATCCTTAATTATGATGGTACATGATCCCTCGAAATGCATCTTCTTTCATGGATCAATGGCCACGAAAGATTCTCTTTGGCTGGAGGATCGGTATATGAGACGGAGGCTCTTGTTCGCCCATCCAACTCTCCTTGTTTTTGCAGTCGGCTCCCGCGTTTATATGGATCCTTGAGAGTCCCTCCTTTTGAGCATTTATTCTCATCAAAGGCTGCGCTCAACTCCTTCTCGCCTCCGTTTGCCGCCCCTCTCCCCCGAGGGACAAGCCGTCCGTTCGCCGAGCACCATCTCGGTCACTTCACCGTGGCGGCGACGGCGGCGGGAGAATTATTTTCCATACTGCACAGACGACTCCGCGATTTGTCTGCGGCATCACTTTAAGCGTCACTCCCCGTCTCTTCCACCGTGACCGCAATGTACTGATTGGGTGGCGGAGGCCTCACACCCCCTTACTTTGTTCGCAGTTCTTTGCTTTGCTTGTTACCGAGGGAAACTCTTTCAATCCTCAACATTCTAAGATATTAGTCACTTTAGTAGTTGCAAATACATAATTAAATCATGTCTGTCTACTTTGACGTTATTTTTCATTTGTGCGTACATAGAAAATAGTGCCTCGTTCTGCCTACGCACACCTTGTTCTGGTTTCAGTTTGATGCTATTCACGGGAAAGTTTGGACTAAGTTTATACTCCGATGAGCATTTTATTTCTACACTGAAGGAGATGGTTTGACTTTTGCGATAATCCGGGCATAATGCACTCATATCGTGGTATAATTGCCCCTTTTGATTTCGCCTTTTTCATGCCAATCGCCATTTTCTCCTTTTATCATCCCCGCTCATTTCCTATTCTTATTTGATCACATATTTAAATAATTCTACTCTATGTGAATGCTAATGTTCAAACTCATATTTATCAATGATTGCCCTTAGTGATATACACCATTGGATATAACTATGCATTTACTTATGATCCGGTAGTCAATTCTGCAATAACTCTAGATGATGAAAAAGATCAAGATTAATTAATGAAACAATATGGGCGTCGTTATTTTATTGTTCTATATATTTAGACCATTTTCAGCCTTTCTCTTTCATTTCTCCATAATTCTAGTTTCTTAATGAAGTTCAGGCATTCATCATCGTTCTGTCATTTAGTTTTCCTTTCGATCTAAAATACGTGGAAGTACAGTGTCAATGATTATTTGAATCCTTTTTTACTTAATACTAAAAAGGATTAGTTCCCCTCATTGACAAAATTCCTTTTTTCGCGCAAGTTTTGAATTCTAATGAACTTATCAACCAAACAGTATTTGTATCAAAATAAAAGTTAAAGGACTGTAAATATTTCAAATCAATATCTGTAATTACGGGAGCTGCTCATTAAAGAATAGTTTATTCATATCAGTGGCACTTTTTATTGTGTGCACACAAAATTTTACATATAACATATAACACTCTTAGCCATTGTGATCGACTGATTCCACGGATACCGAACAAGCCAGGATATAAAGAACTAAGTTATAGCAACTACTCAAAACGTACCATTTAAACTATAACTGATAACCTTCAAGAAAAATAACAGTATGGGACGCATAAGTAACCCTCACTCGGGATAATCTGCTTATCGTAAAGGCCAATGCGAGATAAACTCAAAGGTGCCCTATATATAATATAGGTGCTAATATATATATATATATATATATATATATATATATATATATAATGTATTTATAACATATGCATAACGCGCCAAGCTAACATATATATATATATATATATATATATATATATATATATATATATATATATATATATATATATATATATATATATATATATATATATATATATAATGTACTTATAACATATGCATAACGCGCCAAGCTAACATATATATATATATTTATTTATTTATTTATTTATTTATATTTATATATATATATATATGTTAGCTTGGCGCGTTATGCATATGTTATAAGTGCATTTTCATTGATTTTATTCTAGTAGTGTGTTTGTGGAAGCTTTAGTAGGTTGACAAATATTCATTTAATCTGCAGCAATGATCTAGGTAAGACGTGGCATGTTTAAAGAGGGAGAACAATCGATTTCAAAGACTGGTGGACCCGTAGCCCTAGACACAGCACTTAAGGAAGTCAAAACATTACTTCTGCTGCCATTTTGAGAAAATATTGCCAAATAGCTTAAACAGCACCATCAAAAGTATTGAAATTCAATTGGGTGGCAGGCATAAGTTTGTGATATAAAATTTGCACATGAAACGTGTAAGTGCGCGACTGGTTCCGTCTCTGCTCATTCCAGAACAATAGGACATCCGCGTGAAGGTTTGTTGGAAGTTGAAGTTGATACTGCAGGAAGATGAAGAGATTATTTGAAAGGCTATCACCGCAGATGGAATTGGCTGCATCATTTTGATCCAAACATCAAAGCTTTGTTCGCAAATCTCATCACCAACACCGAAAAAAGCGCAAGCGATGACATCTGCTGGGTAAGATAGAGTGATATGATTTTTCTTTATTCTGGAAATGGCGTACCAGCATGCAATATCACCAAATGTGATGGAATAATCTTCTCATAGGGATGTTTGGAACATTTTTTAAGGTTATTTCAGCGGAGAAGGTAACATTTCAAAGCAATAGGCTAGGCTCAAAGCATTACGCTAATTCATGGCCGCTAATTTTGTGGCTGAATATTCCGTAAAAATCAATGTGAAGTCTGCTCTTCGCCCTTCCTGCAGTCAATACGTAGCCCTATGCGACTTTTTTTATGTTCCTTAGTGTAAAGAAAGACTTTTGCAGAGAGTGTTTTTCATCGTCAAAACCAGGCGTAGGTGAAGTGATCATGTTTCAGCTTTCGATGCACACGAATGACGTAATACTTAATTCAAAGAAATGATCTCTGAATCACATACAAGTATACATTAAACACCAAGCCAACATGTTATTTAAAAATTTAATTTTATGCAGACTATGATCACTCTTTATTGAACACAGTATATTATCAATATGATGATACGAGGGTAGGACGAAAAGTAATGCACACATGCTTGCAGAGAGGAAACGAAATGACCTTTAGAAGTTTTCCTGGTGGCAAGTGAAAGTAACTTTCTCCCTTAATACTCATGCAAAGGTTTGAGGTCGTTTCATTCATCCAGTGTATTTTTAGAAGCGGAAGTGTGGAGACGTGTTCTAGTGCTATGTCAACGCGAGTCAAACAGCGTGCTGTTATCGAATTTTTTATTGCTGAAAAAGTTGACTCCTAATGAGATTCATCTTCTTTTAAAGGCCGTTTATGGTGGCGATGCTGTTGATAGGTCTACTGTAAATCGATGGGTAGTAAAATTTCGTGGTTGCGAGCCTGGAAAAGACATGATTGTTGATGAAACTTCTTTTGACTGTGTTTTGAGATGCTCACAGAGTTTATGTGACCGAATTTCTGGGACGACGGGCAACGGTTAATTATTCTCTGTATACTATATACAGACTGTAAAACACCTCCGACGTCGAGTTTCATGGCAACGCTCGTCCACACCCCTCGCGCCCAACTGGAGAGGCTCTGCGAAACCTGAAATTTGAACCGATTCCAAAACCTCCTTATTCCCCCGATCTTGCGCATTGCTATTTTTATTTTTTTCCTCAACCCAAGAGACACCTCAAGGTTAATCATTACACCTCGGGCGATGAGGTGAAGGCAGCTGTCGTAGTCCTGGATTCGAGAAAAGTCGGAAGAGTTTTTCAGTGACGGAATGAAAAAACTTGTTACACGTTGGGAGAAATGTGTTCGCCTTAACGGTGACTATGTTGTGTAAAATAAATATATGATTTTGAAACTTAGGAATTGTACTTTAATGTACTTTTCGTCCGATCTTGCTACTTGCTTTTGTTAGTGGTCTGCAAGCAAGTGTGCATTACTTTTCAGCCTACCCTCGTACATTTTGCATTGCTTTAATTGCGTGTTATAAAATCATCCTAAAATCATGAAAATGTATGATAAACACCTGTGTCACAAGAGCCACGCTGTCATTTCTCATTATATAAATTTGCATTTTCCTTATTTGCAAACTACATTTGTAATTTTGTACACATTTCAGGTGGTGCAGGGCAGAGCATTAATTTTGACATTCCTTAATTACAAATTCTCCATGATTTAATAATAATAATAACCAACCAATTCCGGAGTTACATTGGAAATTGGTCATCGTACTGAATGCAGACCATTCTGGCGAACCACGACACACATTTTCAATGCTCTGATTTTTTTTGCCAGCCAAGTTAAAGAGACAGCCATTACCCGTCCCCTCTCTAAGTTAATCGAGTGACACCACCATCCCCACCCCCCCCCCAGGGAATGCCTAATTACGGCGCCAGGGATAGAATCGCTTCTCGCTCGCAGCACAAGCAAAACCCTCGCAGCGCTCCCTCGGAAATTCCACCCTCGCCGCCATTGTCACGATCGTTCATTCGCGATGGCAATGCGACCACGCCGCGTTTTTCGCAAAAGCAAACATAAACACATTCATTCTATTAACTATGCGTTTACACTCGCTCCTATGAAGTTTGGTTAGAGAAATGTACACAAAGCGATAGCATACGAAGGATTTCTGTCCTATGCAATCCATGATTTCAATTTTCATATGGGTCTAATTCAATTTTTGTCTTGTTTTTAAACCCTGTATGAATAGAGTTAATTTAACTTAAATTAATACCAAAGTTGAATACTCCTTATTAAATAGTAAATATTTATGGTTCCGAGCAGATTCCTAGTTTGCCCCATAACTTCACAAAATCTAACGCATATCCTCGACAGGCATTCTTTACTCAACTAATAGGAAATGATGTTGTTTCGAATGGGTTCAAAGGTTATTTTGATTATCATTCTGTTGAACTAAGAGACCTGGGTTTTTTTTATTATCATTGGTCGCTCAATCATAATATTAGTTGACTGCAGTCATCCCTATCTGATGCTAATTGGCTTACTTCCTGGTATCTTTTGCAATGTACGCCCCTCTTTGTATGCCCCATGTATTTATCCTTTTACCTCCCTCTCGGGACTTTTCCCTCCATTTTTCCTTCTATTATATTCTTCACGAATCCATTCTGCCTTGGGTTGTGGTCAATCCATCTGGTTCTTCTTTTCTCTATGGTGTTCCATTAGGTCAGTTCTTCATTTATTCTTCTGTATACTTCTTCATTTCTAATTTTTTCCGTCCATTTGATCTTAAGTATCCTCCTCTAGCACCAAGTTTCTAAGGCTTCTGGTCTACTTTTCCGATGGTTCATGCTTCTGATCCATTGAGTGCCATGCTCCATGCGATTGTTTTCATGTATTGTTGCCTCGTCTGTAGTTCTATCTTCTTTGAACACAGCAGTTGTCTTTTCATTGTGAATGCTCTCTTAGCTTGAGCTATTATTCGCTTGATGTCTGCAGTACTTCTTCTACTTTTTCATATCAACCGTAAATTATTATAGTTTAAATAGCTTTGGCGTTTCTATATGCGTGTATATATATATATATATATATATATATATATATATATATATATATATATATATATATATCAGTCATTACTTCTATATCTTCAGAGGAAGACGGATTGTTTCCGTCGAAATATCAAGGAAATACGTGTGAGTGTTCTTTTTTTTGTGTTTCTATATTGTGTGTTACTGTGTATTGTACTATATATATATATATATATATATATATATATATATATTTACTACCTTGATCAAAAAGTTCCCGGAATAACCACCGTGTGCCGCTCCCATCGTTCCGATTTGAGTTCTGTTTTTTTTGTTAAATTGGTACATCTGTTGTTGTATTATGTTGTTGATATATGAAGTCTCCCATGGGGTGATGATCCCACCCCTCCGCTTTGGGGTCGATGGGCAGCAATGGCGTCTCATTTTTACCCCCAGAGCACTCAATGCAAGCTGAACTCCGTGGCTTTCCTCTGAATTTGACCAAGCTTCCCCCACAGTGAGCCCAGCATCAATGAAAACTAAATCAAGGCCACAAAACAAAAGCGCTGCTGCCATCATTTATTATAAGGTCAAAATCAGCGTAGATTTATTGAAGGGATCACCACTTTGATCATTGCCTCTTTCATGGCCTGAAATCAAATATTTTTTTTCGGATACCAGTGCACCTGTCTGAGGAATTGCCCATTCTTTTTCATTCCTGTGAGAAAGAGTAATGCTTTTCCCTAGAATGTTCAAGTATCCAATAGTTTATGCATGATAATAAATATTTATTCATTATTTTCATTGAATTTATTTGTAAAAATGTAGGTTTTGTGCAGAAATCAAATTCATTCGCCGCTGTATCTTTATTTTTTAGTTATCTGCGTCCCCTGGGATTCTTTAGCACAGTGCTTTATTACAAGGTTAATGAGGACAAATTAATGAGTGGATGATTTACTGGGCTCATATAAGAGCAGTTTTCGACTCTCGGGGTGGTAGCTCATATCCGCGGTTTTCTTGCCTTATTTTTTACTGTCACCTTGAGAATGCACATGTAATTAGTGTGCATATACAATGTGTTATCCTTCAACTTTGGAATCCAAATGCAGCAGAATTGAAGATTTGGATAAAAAAGAGAGTCAATTCGAAGTAGTAAAATTTTGCAGAGAGATACCTTTTTATAATGAAGAAAACAAATATTGACTATATCTAATTTGTTTTAGATAAGCTAAAATTTTTAACTATTATTCTTACTGGATATTTTTTTCTAATAGCGATGCGTGATAACAAGATAGAATAATATATAGCATTAGATTTGATCCAATGGTTTTTTTTTAGGTACCAGAACTCCTCTTTTTTACGTATATCCGTTGAATCTTGGGTCTTCATATCCTCTCTCTCATTAGTGATTTGAATTAGCATAAGAAAATGTGCGAGTCCTGAACAGCATCTAGAACATTTGTTTTCCTATTATGTAAAGCATCCAAAAACGCCACAAATGACCGGTAGTGAGAAATTAGAATCGTCCTTCCACGTGCAAATCCATTTATTTTCTTTTGGTTAGAACACAAGGGCAATCATCGAAACCTTCATTTTACTCTTAATACGTGTTGTCATGCTTCCGCCGATATACCTCTTATTTTTGTCCATTTGTTATCGAGTATAAGTAAATCAAATTACCATTACGCAAAATAGTGACTCATTATGACGTTTGAGGAAAAATTCGTTATCGATTTTCAAAGTTAAAATTGATATGGATAAAATTCTCCTGCTACTCTTACTTTCATTAATTATATTAAGGTGGGAAATTAGGACCTTCATTAGAGTTTTACCGTTTTATCTCCATAATAACGTTGATATATTTTTTTAAAAGCTCTGATATTCACTTTATTTTGACCATGGTGAGATAGGGTTCGATTCATGATTACTATTAATATCAAATGTATCAGTGTAATCTGTGTATTATCCATTCTTCGGAATGCATTTATTGACTAATAATGGATGCAGAAAAAAATTCGATTTAATTTAGCACTTCAATTGAAACAAATATGTTCAGTCTAGCGTCATGTCACGTGTGTAAGATTTCAACAGAGGTAGTTGTTACTACCTCAGGGTGATATTTCTTTACTAACATGAGGTATTTACACAACAGGTCATTTTGGGGATATCTGCAAAATTCTCACTTACCCTTTGAGTTCTTCAATTGACTAGACTTGCATTAATTTACACAGTATATAAGAACATTTACAATATTACAATGAATACATAATAAAACAATGCACAGAGAGATAATATGCGTGCCATTCCGGATTTACATTACTTTATACAATGAATAAGGACTATTACAATAAGTACATAACACAATGACGCACAGAGCGTGTGTAAGATTATTTTAAATTTTCATCCATCCAAAGTTTAATGCTGTTGGTAACTCTATGTGTATATATATATATATATATATATATATATATATATATATATATATATATATATATATATATATGTGTATATATATATATATATATTTACTACCTTGATCAAAAAGTTCCCGGAATAACCACCGTGTGGCGCTCCCATCGTTCCGATTTGAGTTCTGTTTTTTTTTGTTAAATTGGTACATCTGTTGTTGATATTCCCTTTAAATCTTAGTGTCATAACTTGACATTTGCAAAAGTTACGTAGCCAAGAGTACATCTATCTCTGTGTGTGTTGGCGATTTTTTACAATTGCAGAAATGGATTTAAATTTGCAACAACGAACTTGTATTAAATTTTGCGTAAAAAACGGATTTAGTGGCGCACGGACGTTGGAAATGTTGGAAAAGTGTTTCGGCAACGATTCTCTAAAAAAAAACGGTCGTTTACCAGTGGCACGAGCGGTTCAGAAGTGGTCGTGAGTCAATCGAAGATGATGAACGCAGTGGCAGACCATCGACATCGAAAGTCGGTGAAAAAATTGATAAAGTAAAAGAAATGTTGGTCAATAACCGCAAATTAACCATCAGAGAAATAGCGGAGGACTTGAACATTGCCTATGGATCCGCCCAAGACATTGTGGTTAATGATTTGGGTTTCCGTCGTGTAGCAGCAAAGTTGGTGCCAAAAGACCTCAATTTCATGCAAAAAAGAGACCGTGTTGACGTCGCAAAAGACATGATTTGCGAGGCTGAATCCGATCCCACATTCATCAAAAGGATCATTACTGGAGACGAGACGTGGGTTTATGAGTACGACACGCAATCCAGACATCAGGCAAGTGAATGGCGTTCACCAAATGAGCCGAGACCAAAAAAACCACGTCGTTTTCAGTCAAAAAAGAAGGCAATGCTGACGGTTTTCATGGATTACAACGGTGTAGTGCATCATGAATTTTTGCCAGAAGGCCAGACAGTAAACAAAGAGTATTATTTGGGCGTTATGAGACGTTTGCGTGAAGCAATTCGCCGAAAGAGACCAGAAACGTGGGCAGAAAACTCGTGGATTTTGCACCATGATAACGCACCGTCGCACAGTGCTATCATTATTCGTAATTTTTTGACGAAAAATGCAACAAATACCATCCAAAAGCCACCGAATTCACCTGATTTGGCTCCCTGTGACTTCTTTCTGTTCAATCGAGTTAAAAAACCATTACGGGGAACGCGTTTTAGCAGCCGAGAGGAAGTAATGGAAAAATCGCAGGAAGCACTGATGGACATACCTAAAACCGAATATAAAAAATGTTTCGAGGATTGGATCAAGCGCTGGCATAAGTGTGTTGCAGTCGATGGGGATTACTTTGAAGGGGACAATATAGATTTAGATGAATAAACTTGTATTTTTAATTTTCTGAATAAATTCCGGGAAGTTTTTGATCAAGTAGTATATAATGGGCTGACACAATATAGCACAAATAGAATAGAATAGCAACATTTAAAAGGACACACACGGTAAATTGTTCGAGCTTTCGGCCCTCTCGGAGGCCTTATTTATTTTATTTATTTATTTATTTATTCAGCAAGAGTCCGAAAACAGCACATTTTGGCATCGAACTATTAACAACGATAACAATGGTCACATTTACAAACATCCAAGCCCTAGGTGGAGGAAAACTCACCCAGGCGGGAATCGAATCCGCGACCTTTAGAATGGCAGACGAGGACGTTTCCCCGCCGCCACCGAGGTCGGCAAGTGAGACTCTAAATAATATATATATATATTCTATATATATATATAATATATATATATATTCTATATATATATATATATATATATATATATATATATATAGCGCAGCATGGCTGCCATCAACAAAGTACTGGATGCGAAACTTTCAAGTTACGACGAATTGATGCGCTTGTTAGATGCCACCATGAGTAAAATATCAGTATTTTTCTATTAATATGCAGTCATTCATTTTGAGAATTTTTTTATAATATCCCTCGTCGATTCAAGATTCCGAACTGCGAAATCAGCGTGTCTGGCCCCGTTCGCTAATATTCCTTAAGGAGGAAAATATGTGAGACCTTTGCAATGGCGGTAGAATGCGTGAACGTATCATTTTTGGCCAATCGCATTTTGTGGCGGAGGAGACCCAAAATATTAAACCCGGAACTAAAGAGATTTTATGCTTGTGAGTTTTCTTTCCAAAAGCATGCCATTGGTCTTCATACGCTCATCGAATGTTTCAGCCGTATTTCTAGCGAGTTTCCCGCCAATCTCTACCCGACCGAAACTTGACTTTTATCGTTTTTTCGCACGCGTGATGGGCGCCCGCTAACCTCCTTCCCTGCCTCTCCCACCCCGAGGGAGGGGAGACCACACACCGGGAGGCGTAGAAGGCCGGGGGACGGCGCCGCCACTTTCGTAGTCCTGCCTCCTTCCTTTCCTCCGTTTCTTTTCAACTTCCCGCCCTCTCTCTCTCTCTCTCACCCCCCTCCCTTCCCAACCATTCTCTCCCCCCGGGGGTCCCTCCCTCCCCGCTCGATCCCTTTAGCGGGACGAGGCGCGAATACGTGGGAGAGGAAGGAAGCATCGGCGCCCGTTTTTACTGCCCTCCGGAGGGGTGTGGCGGCGGAGGAGAGGAGGGGGAAACGTTGGAGGTGCGGGGAGGAATGGATGGTGCAGTCCGCCCCCGTCGCACCCACAAATCACAAGCCCTCTCGCCCCAGAGGGAGTATCGAGTCAGCGGGACCATCACTCGCCCCCCCCCGCCTCAGGTCCCCCCTTATCTATTCACCCTGCAACGTCCCCTCGTCCCGCGGCGGAAGCCGGCAGTGGTGCGTACTTCAAATCCCTCCTCCCCGCCCCCACTCGCGCCCTCTTCTCCCGGTCACGTTGGAGAGGGAGACGTGGGGACTGTAACGCTTTAATCGTAGGCAAGGCGAAGGATTCACTGCGGCTTTATAAATTATTAATGATCAAAATCTTCGAGTCTCGCCGCTATCGAGTCTAGTGATTGGGAAGGAGAAAGTTAATCTATTCACTCTTCAAATTCAAAAGGAAAGGTGATTCCTTGTGTGGTGGATTTGGAAGGGTTGAGTTTCCATTCTGCGAAAACATTTAACTTTATCGGCTGAAATAAAAACATCCACTTCAAATTTCCTGTCCATTCATCTCAAACGCAAACAGTATTATGCTCAAAGGGTGTCTAGGATTATGTTCACTCGAACGGTTTGTAAAAACTGAGTAATATCTTTTTTTCGGTAACAGTTTCTTTTTTCCATATTATCTCCTGGCAAATTTAAATCATATTCATATCGAGACGAATGTTTTAAAACCTTTTTGAGAGACCTCCCAAATTTCATTCCATGTTATCAAGGGCTTGCGTCACGTCTTCATCGTTAGTCATTACCCATTCTTATCGTCTCCATTTCCCTTCATGGACATGGCAATCGAGCTGATATGAATGAAATGATATCCCATTACCGCTCACAACAACTAGCAAACGTGAGCACTAGCATTAGGTCAGCTTCATCCTAGTAGGAGTTACAATTCCAACAGTTAATGACACGATTCAATTTCTTTTAATCAGGAATCCTCAGATTTAAATAAGCATTTTCCAAATTCTCCGAGGAATGTAGGCGAGGTTGGTCTTACTTGATTCGCCCCCACGTGCGAGTTTGCGTTAGACATTAATTCCACACGCTGCTCTTCTCCGCGTCATTTTAAGAAGATTAGCACCTACCAGCAGTTATCACTTGCCTTCAAGTCGTTAGACTTTAATTAGGGTCGTAAAGAGGTAGTTTCAACATAATTTACATCTATACAGCTGAGAAAATGAGTTTCAGCCTCTCTGAATTACGTAGAGAGGTAATAGGTTCACATTCCTGCAAGACCCAGCGGGTACAATTTCATTGGGACAATTCATTCATGTTTCGTGTTTGATAGATCATTAGCAAAAAGTTTATATGCTTTATATCTGTTTAAATATAAATCCTAAATTAAATTGGTTTGTTAGAAATATAATTGTAGAGACTGTCTTTCGTAGAAATTGTTAAGTGGTTATGCTAAAGCATATGTCATACATGCTACTTATCTCCATTCTAAACATCTGAAAAATTTTATTTTTATCCTCGTACAATGGAAGATTCACCTCATATTTCAATTTCCGTTTCATACTATTCCGGAGATAGCGAACTGTGTGACGTAATGATTTGCTAAAATCGATTGTTTTCTGTTTAGCATTCGCTCTGCTTTCATACTCCGGATTTCATATGAGCAAGGATTTCATTTAGTCGTAATTTTTCGGCCGATTCAGTATTTTTACGGCAATGCTCCAACATTTGGAGAGAGATATGATCTTCTTTTAGTGTAGTAAGGAATTCGTTTTCTTCCGTCACTCCTCAAAAATCGATTCTTTTGTCTGAAGTGGCGTAATATAATGGAATCGCTGCCAGGCCATTATGAATGAGTAGGACGACGATGTGACGTCAGGATTTTTTTTGCGACGGACAAAGGGCATCATGGAACTCAATGCTCTCTCGGGCAACATAAATTACATATTCCGAGGGATTCATGTTTAAAGTATTCCCCGTGTTAAACTCGTTCCCTTTAAATATTAATTACGGTGTTTCCATGGCCAGCGTACTAAACAACGACGGCTAGTGCTATACTCGTGGATGTTGTACATATATTTCAATCCAGGGCCAATTAAACCTTCTAGATTCACTCGCTCTTTTCCATCACAGAATTATATTAATTACTTCCGCTCGAGTTTTGATTCTGAGGCAAATAAAGTACTCTATGAAGTCATCTTAGTGTTTTCAAGTGTTTTATTATGTATATTTTTAAAGATAAAGAGGGTATATCGCAATATCTATTCATCATAGTTACATTGCTAAACTCTTAGGGCATTCAGTGTAGAAATGAGTGCCAAAAAATAACAGATCCAGGTGTGTTCTGGAGAAACTGTTCCATAATAACAGAGACGAATACAATTACAATTCTTCACACAATAAATATTTACTCCCAAGTAGTTTTGAAACTTGAAAATGATGTAGTGCATAGAAACTAGTCGAGAATAAATCTTTATTATGTGGAAAATTGTAATAGTCTTCGTCTCTGATGTTGCCAGAAAATCCTTATTTTTCATTAGACATTCTTATTAAATACAACTTCATTCATATTGTTTTTCAGTTTTAACCGTCAAGTATAAATCGGATTTCATCTTGACGCTATCGCTCTCTATCCTTAAATCAGATTTGTAAAAACGAATGGAGCAGGCTCGTTGATTTGAGGAAAATCGGCCCCGTCGATTTTTGTAATTTTCCCAAAAAATAGTATGGACAAATTCATCTCGAAATCAATATTTCTGAAGATTCATTTCTCATTCAATCACGATGGTTCGTATCACGTGGCCGTATCATACTTACCAATTTTTCCATTATTTCACATTCTTATATTTCCATTTATTTTTTAGCTGTAACCTATTGTTTTGCTTAAAGCTCAGCGTCATTATTTTGTAGAAAATATAAAGGAAATTGGTACTGATTTATTTAGAGCTGATCTCGCAAAAGGTTTAAAAAAAAAAAACTTTGCGGGAATTATTTATTCCGATCCTCGAACTTCTAAAAACGATTCAAAGTCACGAACGTTTTCTCCCGCACGTATTTTTCTCATTTCTCAGTCGTGATACTTTCGCATTAAACTCCCGTCGAATCGTGTATTGTGATTGCGGAGGTTCACACGGCGAACAATTCCCACGACTTGACTCCATCCGCCTCTCAAAACTATAAGGGGTCTCTCTCTCTCTCTCTCTAAAAGCATTTTGGGAATCCGAGTCCGCGCCTCTGTGCTCGCTTCCTACGTCCTATTTTTTTAAGTGCATATACATTACCGTCACTCTGCGGCCCACTGTCGGAGGCGAAGAGAGGACAAATAGGCATTTTGGAAAGCGATCGTTGTGGGAATGCGAGGGAGTTAACGGCCAATGAGGAGAGAAATAGTGTTCTCCGCCGTGAAATCCAAATCCTTTGGAGCTGGTCATCATCCCTCCCGTCACCACTACCCTCAGCTTCCGTCTCAAACACAAGAGCGCGCGCCCACACACACACGTCCCTTTTATCCTTGGGTGTAATTTTTTTTCTGATCCCTAGCGGAATGGGAGCGAGCGGCGAAGGAATAGATGTCGGGGTAGGGTTTCCCGGGGGAGGGAGAGGAGGGCAGAGGGGGGAGAAAAATCCACCACCGTAGGGTGGGTGGACGTGAAACTGATACGTGGGTGGTTGGGACGGGTCCGAGTGGGTGGGAAAGCGCCCGACTTTTATCCTAAAAACGGGTGGAGGGGGGTGCGGGTGGGCGGGGTTGGAGGGAACGGTGGCCATGCCACGTGGATCTTGGGTCGGATTAGGAGGTTTTCGGAGCAGAGATGGAATGAGAGGTATCAAAATCGGTATTTGGGATAAGCTCTCGCTACACGTAAAGGGAGTAAGGAAAGAGTTTTTAGCCCTATCAAATTCATTATGTGGCCGAATTGCCACAATATTCTTCGAGGAAACGGAGAGAAATTGATGCAATATGTTTGAGCATTATGTATTGACGTTCCCTTGCTTCGGTTGATGCGTTTTTGGGTTGATAGCCTCTCGCACAAATACATGGAATAGGTTATACGGCAAACCGTAAAGTCAGTGAATGGGTCATTGCAAGAAGACTGCACATCAATTTCCGAGAGCTTAATAAACTCAAGGATATTATTTTTTTAAAGTCAAATCGCGATGTAATTAATCAATGTGAAATGAGAGTCATACACAATGCAAAAGCACTAGGAATGTGAAGTTTCCTCACAATTGGAGCCAAAAGAAGTAATGATCAAGTCAGCGGCGGCAGGCACTGCGAGCATCGGTCGTAGTCATCGAGACAATAAACTGCTGGCCCACATTTATCTCTTGTTTTCTGGTTTGACTGGATATGTTTTTCAGGTGTAAATTCCACATTGAGATGAAATATTTTTCGCACACAGAGGGTAAATTAAAATAGGTTCTTATACATGTTAAAATGCTTTGACATTTGATTATGCCCCTGAATTGAGCTCCAAGGCGTTGAAGTGCGGAAAGGCGGTCAATTCCATTCCCTATAGAACGATTTGGTTTCCCACAGAGCTCGAGTAATCGTCCAATCTCAGGCACTTACATCTTAAAAAGTGTCGTTCAAGGGTATTCGGGATTGGCTTTGAGGCTCCAGTCAGGAACCTAACGTTCCATTAGTGCGCCTAACACGCGGCGCGCCGATATTATACAAAGTTAATAATATTTCCCAATCGAATTATTGATAATATAACGGGAGTCTGTTGAATTCAGTCCTTGAAGTAATTTGATGGGGAGCAATCTATGAAAATAATGCGAAAGCAAAGGAATTATTATAACAAGCCCATCACTGCCTGCATGTCATGGTCCATATATTGTTGGTGTGTCAGTGATTTTTTCCGCCAGTTACTTTTCCATTGGTCCTCACAAAAGAGGGTCTGCGAACATTGTTGGGCACGTTCAAGGGCACGCCTCTTTCCTTTCTTCCTTCCGAGTGCCACCTGGAAGAGGCCAGGGAGAGGGAGAGACAGCTCCGACAGAACGGGAGAAAGAAGGAAACGAGCCACCGGTCCAAACCCGATCCCCCATTATTTATTATGCGACGAAAATCTTTCAGGAGCGGCGCGATAAAATATGTGCCGGTGCGGGGAAGAGGAGAAGATGGCGGAGGAAGGGCAGAGGATGGGCGTGAGGGATCTGGCACGAGTGGGAGAGGAAGAGGATTAGGACCCCGGGAAGGAGGGACCCGGGAGGGAATGAGGAGTGCCTGGATGAAGCCAGGAAGGGGTAAAAAAGAGGAAGGGAGAGGGGGAAGGTGGAAGTGGAGGAATCTCCCCAATGCAAAGCGGAAGAGTGTTGAGGTAAGAAAACACCATCCACTCTGGCGGTTTGTTGGGGACAATGTGAGCGGAGATCGGATGGGCATGGTGTACACGCCCACATCTGCACACTACCCCTGCGAGAAGCTCCCAAAGGGGGGATGTGGAGCGGAATGGGGAGATATTTGTTTTTTTCAATCGGATCTTAAGGACGCGTGAATGTGGACGGTGGGAGCGGCGGCCGTGTTCTTTGCTGAGAAGCGGAGGGAGAGGAGCTCGCATTTGGGATTACGAATGCCGGGGCCGGAGGGGGAGGGGTGGGCGTGGAGGGCCGGCGTCTAGGAGAGGGGGTGAGAGGAAAGAAGAGGGGAGGACATATGTTCGTCGGAATGAAATGTACATGCCGGGAGCACGTCCGGCGGCGGTCGGATTACCAGGCGAGAGCTGTGGATGGGGGCGGGAGGCCGGGTCGGGTCCAGCGGAGGAGGTGCGCGAGAGTGAGGCGATAACCCAAGCGCCGCCGCCGCTGCTTTTGAGAGACCGGGAAAGGTGAAAGGGCGGGAGGGAGCACCTTTGTTTTCGCAACCGCGGGCGTATGAATGTGAAAACGAATGTTGGCAGAGGGACTTCGTACTTTTACAATTTGGAGAGGCGGAAAGAATCGCGAGTCCGAAGGATAACAGCATTATTTCGGGGATACGTTCCCGTCGTCAGGGGACATGAGTTTTTTTCCGAACGCGATTCTCCCCATGAGGTCAAAAAATCTTATTTTTTCCAATTCCTATTTAATTTTATTCTTGTCAGTCTCACATTAGTGTCCCTCGTGGAGAGGTGCGTCAATTAATTCGTTCAGATACTATCGTTCACCAGTAACTGTAGATCTGATCAGACTAGCGTTCAGTATCGATCACCAGTCGGAAACGTAGGCTAAATTATTGAAGTCATTATTTGCCGCTTTCCGCACGGTGTTCACTTTTGCGAGTGCCTCTTCCAGTTTTTCAAAAGTTCCGAATTCACGTTACGAAGCGAGATTTTCCAACACTTCATAAGATTTAGTGTTCAAATGTTCTGCTCCCTCTTTTCTCAACTCAGGGCTTGGTGGAAAATAATAGAATCCTTAATTTAATACCCTGAAATCTTACCAATGATATAATCAAACTTATATTATAGTTTTTTTTTAATAATAGTGGCGTAAAATAAAAAAATGTTTGTGTAATATATATATATATATATATACTACCTTGATCAAAAAGTTCCCGGAATAACCACCGTGTGGCGCTCCCATCGTTCCGATTTGAGTTCTGTTTTTTTTTGTTAAATTGGTACATCTGTTGTTGATATTCCCTTTACATCTTAGTGTCATAACTTGACATTTGCAAAAGTTACGTAGCCAAGAGTACATCTATCTCTGTGTGTGTTGGCGATTTTTTACAATTGCAGAAATGGATTTAAATTTGCAACAACGAACTTGTATTAAATTTTGCGTAAAAAACGGATTTAGTGGCGCACGGACGTTGGAAATGTTGGAAAAGTGTTTCGGCAACGATTCTCTAAAAAAAAACGGTCGTTTACCAGTGGCACGAGCGGTTCAGAAGTGGTCGTGAGTCAATCGAAGATGATGAACGCAGTGGCAGACCATCGACATCGAAAGTCGGTGAAAAAATTGATAAAGTAAAAGAAATGTTGGTCAATAACCGCAAATTAACCATCAGAGAAATAGCGGAGGACTTGAACATTGCCTATGGATCCGCCCAAGACATTGTGGTTAATGATTTGGGTTTCCGTCGTGTAGCAGCAAAGTTGGTGCCAAAAGACCTCAATTTCATGCAAAAAAGAGACCGTGTTGACGTCGCAAAAGACATGATTTGCGAGGCTGAATCCGATCCCACATTCATCAAAAGGATCATTACTGGAGACGAGACGTGGGTTTATGAGTACGACACGCAATCCAGACATCAGGCAAGTGAATGGCGTTCACCAAATGAGCCGAGACCAAAAAAACCACGTCGTTTTCAGTCAAAAAAGAAGGCAATGCTGACGGTTTTCATGGATTACAACGGTGTAGTGCATCATGAATTTTTGCCAGAAGGCCAGACAGTAAACAAAGAGTATTATTTGGGCGTTATGAGACGTTTGCGTGAAGCAATTCGCCGAATGAGACCAGAAATGTGGGCAGAAAACTCGTGGATTTTGCACCATGATAACGCACCGTCGCACAGTGCTATCATTATTCGTAATTTTTTGACGAAAAATGCAACAAATACCATCCAAAAGCCACCGAATTCACCTGATTTGGCTCCCTGTGACTTCTTTCTGTTCAATCGAGTTAAAAAACCATTACGGGGAACGCGTTTTAGCAGCCGAGAGGAAGTAATGGAAAAATCGCAGGAAGCACTGATGGACATACCTAAAACCGAATATAAAAAATGTTTCGAGGATTGGATCAAGCGCTGGCATAAGTGTGTTGCAGTCGATGGGGATTACTTTGAAGGGGACAATATAGATTTAGATGAATAAACTTGTATTTTTAATTTTCTGAATAACTTCCGGGAAATTTTTGATCAAGGTAGTATTAGTATATATATATATATATATATATATATATATATATATATATATATATATATATATATATATATATATATATATATATATAATGTATAACACTTAGCACTAGTGGACACAGACAAAAACACAGAAACACACAAAAACAGAGACTCACTATTTTTCGAATTTTCGGTGGTCGTTGCCACCTTTATCAAGGAGGAGAGGGACAGAACTGAAGGGAATACGAGGGCTGGAGCGATGGATGGAAGGGGAAGGTGGGGAGGGAATTGCGAAGGGACGGGTTCGGAGGGGCAGCGTTAGAAGGGTGGGGAAAATGTAGAAGGTGATGGGGGTGGAAGGGGGATGAAAATATAATTAGAACAGGGTAATTAGTGCCTAATATTGATTCCTGGCCAGTTCCAGGACTCCAAAAGCCAGATGAAGGATTGCTCTAGTGTTTTCAGTTTCAGAGGAGGATCAGAGGGTGGGAGGGATGCTATGATGGATACACTATAGCATTTATCAAAGGGAGTGTTGTGAGTGTATATATATATATATATATATATATATCTATGAGGAAGGAATCTGGCCGGAAGACTTTGTGAGATCAGTGTTAGTTCCTATTCCGAAAAAGGTAAAGGCTACGTCATGTGAGGACTACAAAACAATAACTTTAATATCCCACGCAGCTAAAGTTGTTCTCAGGATAATAAACAAAAGGATAGAGAGTAGGGAAAATGATTACTTATGGGATGATCAGTTTGGGTTTAGGAAGGGGAGAGGTACGCGTGATGCCATTGCAGTAATGAGATTATTAATCGAGAGGAATATAGAACACAACCAGGAGGTATTTGCCTGTTTCGTAGATTTCGAAAAAGCGTTTGATAGGGTGAATTGGGAAAAACTAATGAGTATATTGGAGAAAATAGGAATAGATTGGAGGGAAAGGAGGCTAATCCGCAACCTGTACATGTCTCAGACTGCTCAGATGCGAGTGGGAAACGGGGAGTCCGGTTGGGCAGTATTAGGAAGAGGTGTAAGGCAGGGTTGCCCATTATCACCGTTGCTGTGGAATCTGTATGCAGAGGAAACGATTAAAGAGGCATGGGAAGAACTCGAGGTAGGAATGAAAGTGGGCGGGGAATTCGTAAAATCAGTTAGGCTCACTGATGACCAAGCTTTAGTTTGTCAGTCAGCCAAGGGGCTGCAAGCATTGCTGAGTGAATTGGAAATTCAGTGCGACAGGTATGGGATGGGAATCAATATTAATAAAACAAAGGTTAAGCGATTTTTTAGAAAGAAAAGGCTAAGCTAAACATTAAAATAGGAGGGCAAAAACTAGGGCAGGTAGAACCGGTTACGTATCTCGGAAGTGTTTTGGATCAACACGGTCAAAGTAGTAAGGACGTAAGGAGAAGAATGCGCTAGGCAAAGAGGCTTTCACAAGGAGGAGGGAGTTGATGGCAGGGACTTTGAGTACGGATATTAAGAAAAGACTCGTAAAAGATTTGATATGGAGCGTAGCTATGTACGGCGCGGAAACGTGGTCATTGAAGCAGGAGGATAGACGTTGACTGAAGGCTTTTGAAATGAGGATGTGGAGAAGAATGGAGAAGGTGAAATGGACCGAGAAGAAAACAAATGAGGAAGTACTTGGTATGGTGGGCAAAGAGAGGGATTTTTTGGGAGAAATCCTATGGAGGCAGGAAAAGTGGATGAAGGAGGTATTGACCGCCAGTGGGATGTTGAAGACTGTAATAGAGGGGAAAATGTTAGGCAAACGAGGGAAAGGGAAGGAATAGGACAGGGATGTTGGACGGGATGCTGGGAGGAAGAAAGTACTCAGAGATGAAGAGGACCTGATACAGAGTAGGATACTGGATTTTGTATTTTTTTAGGAATCACAAATATTTATTTAGTAGCTGTGCCCAACTAAATACCTACCTTAACCGGTAGATTACCTAATAATAATTATATGTATGTGTATATATATATATATATATATATATATATTATATATATATATATATATATATATATACAGGGAAAGGAACTGGCCCCCCTACCCTGATGTATGAATGTCACACGCCGTCGGGGCTTAGTACTGGGTGAACTCTGCTATCACCTACCAAACCGACCTTCGGGTTGATTAGAGTTTTTATGATAAAAATTATATATATATATACATATATATATATATATATATATATATATATATATATATATATATATATATATATCATTAGCCCTGTACTTAAATTTACCTGAATTCACCCCTTAATCAACTGTACGAGGTACAATAGTCTATAAAACGTGCTTTATATTCGTACGTGATCCGATAGCTAGTACACCAGATTTTATGGAGGAGGAGACTCGGAGGTTCAAAGATGCGGAGTTTCGGATTCATTTGTTTGAAAACACGTTGTCAGTAGGCCAGGTATAATTCACGCTGGACAAGGGAGTGGATGTTGGAGGTTATGAATGGATTTTTCGATGGAAATGACATTCAGATCTCATGTCAAATCTGTTATTTAAGATGTTTTGTGTGTGGCCACTGATGCTGTTTGTAAAAGTAGAAATGGGGAAGATATAAAACGTTCACGATGCACAGAAGCGAATAATGGGCCCTCAGGCCTCACGGAAACATATGTCCTCAGGAATTCCCGGGCGAGGCATCAATCTCCTTACAAGTTACTGGAGTACTCATTAAATTCTAGCTTATGATTTCGTAATATTAAGTTTAAGTATGGGTTGAAGAAAATGTAGCCATGTGGCCATTTCGCCAAAATAAAATAGAAATTATAGCAAAACATGGATTTTTAATGAGCGTAATGGTTACTCACCCTTACCATATAGTTCTAAATTTCCTCGGTGATACGTTTTGATAATATGTTAAATTTATTATTAAATCAACTCTATAGAAATCACCAATATCTACGAGCCTCTGCTATCTCTTTAACATTAATTTGCTGTCGATGTTATCGATGTTTTTCGGAATTTTTGGTCGTCCCGTAAGCTCATAAACGGCCGGAATTTCACGGTCGTGAATGCCGCAGAGTACCCATTCAACTCGTCTTTAATTTTCGCAGGTATATTGCCTTTCAAAAACAAATATTAAATGACTGATCGATACTCAATGTTATTATATTTCACAAAAAGCCTACCAACGACCACCAAAGCCATTGTTAAACAATAGCTGTCCAAAATGGCTGAAAGTTTGGTGAGTAACTTTCAACGCATGCGCAAACAATTTCCAAACTTTTATTGAAGAGTGCTGCCATCTTCATGCTGGGATCGGAAACCTTTCGGTAAATCACCGTAATATTTCATTTTACATCCAGCTCCATTTGAGCTATTTGAAAAATAAAAAAACGTCTTAACCTTTCTATGATATTAAACACAATAATTTCCTGTTGAAGCTAGGAAGTATTTTCCTCGTGGTTTCATTAAAGAAATAACTTGACATCAAATTTGTCAATTCAACGAGATAGTAGTTCAATTATGAAAATTGGAAACGAGCAATCTATTGTCATTCCTTTCAAGTTGCCTACTTGGAGAAATGAAAGATATTTCACGGCAACATACCTTAGACTCATAATTTATTTGAGGGACTAGGGGGTTTAATTTCTTCCAAAATTGCATTTCCCTCTTTCCAAATCTCTAGGCACAACACCTCAGAAAAGTGATGGAACTCATTTTCTACACGTTAGGTTAGAAACGGACAATTGCGCGAATATCAACCTTGTTTGAGTGGCATCGTACCTTCTCATTAAGTCAGCGCAATCATTTTAGTGCTTCCTTCTTAGGTAAAGATGACCCCTTTTTCTCTAAACCCCTTATCCTTCCTAACTAGAAACTTACGACTTAGGTAGGCAGAATTTGCATCATGAGGTTATTATATCTATTATGTATTTCCGAATCTATAAATTATAACTCTAAAATATTAGATTCATAAATTGCTTTATCTACTCGTGTCTTGCTAAATGTCCAATTGTTTTGTCTTACTTTAGCTCGTTGAACTTATAAACTCTTCCGAGAGAAAAAGCAAATTTTATTATAATTATCGCATTCAAATATTCTATTGCTTATTATTCAATTCCTTTCACATTTTCATGAACATTCGTTTTACATGTCTATGTCTAAAAGGAAACTATCTTACAATTACACCATATAAGTTTTATAAACTATTAATTATATTATAATTACCATATCATTGATGGATTACAAATTACTAGCATATATCGAACATTTTTCATTCCATTTGAGGCAAAAAAGGAAGCATCCAATTTCTTCTAGAGTGTCATTTGGACAACATAAAAAATGAACGGCAATATTTAAACCATCACAGTTTAACCAGGGTGGGATTGAATCGTACTGAAATTATATCTGCCAAATTTACTGTTACCCCTTCATTCTTCCTAATTATTATTCTTTATATATATATATATAATATATATTTACACATATATACTCTTATATATGTGTGTACGTACGTATGTATGTATATGTATATATATATATATATATATATATATATATATATGTATATTATATATATACGGATATTATATATATATACATATATATATATATATATATATATATATATATATATATATATATATATGTATATTTTATATATATACATATATATATATTATATATATATATACATATATAATATATATATATATACATATATATATACATATATATATATATATATATATATATATATATATGTATATATATATGTATATATATACATACGTACGTACACACATATATAAGAGTATATATGTGTAAATATATATTATATATATATAAATATATATATATATATACAGGTATATATCCATATATACGTAAATACATGCTTACATACGAGGGTAGGCAGAAAAGTGATACATACATTCTTATAGACTTCAGACAAAATGACCCTCAGAAGCACAGACCCTGGTGACACATGGAAGTAACATTCCCCCTCAATACTCATGCATAGGTTTGAGGTCGTTTTTCGAGAAGCGACCATATGGAGCCGGGTTCCAGTGATATGTCAACGCGAGTTAAACCGCGTGCTGTTAATTTTTAACTGCTTAAAAAGTGACTCCTACTGAGATGCATCGTTGTTTAAAGGCTGTTTATGGTGACAATGCTGCTGATAGGTCTACTGTAAATCGATTGGGAAGTAAAATTTCGTGGTTGCGAGTGTGTAAAATCTATTATCCTTGTATATATTTGTATATACATCAGGGTAAGCATTAATAAGCAATATTCAAGTCTAGATTGTTTGTCGGAGTCATAGGTAAGCTAATGTAAAATTTTCTCAAATAAATTTTACTTAATTTCGTAAATGAATTAATCGGCCACTAAAGACGACAAGCGCAAGAAATATATTTTTTATTTTTAGAGCATCAAACCTCTAGAGCAGCAATTCCTTTGGTGAGATTTGAACTGACAGTCTACAGATTGGACACAAATCTAATTGCCCACCAAAGTCAAAAGATCAACTGTATTTTTAGCTGTTTGAGTTTTTTGAGAAATAATTTATTTGAATAATTCAATTTCCAAGGGATTGGTTGCCCCCGGCATTTCCTCCTCGAGAAATCGTTGCGTCTTTCACTTGAGATAACGACCTTATTATAAAAAAAGATAACTAATATTTATCTCATTTAAATTGGTTGCTTTCCTTTTTACTGCAATATTTACTCAAAACGACATGAATGACTTTTTACAAGTGTCATCAAATATCTTTCATGCGCACAGTAGTGGCTCAAAGACGTGTATCAAATCCCCTCACCATCTCAACAAAAACTTACTCCTCGGATTTCCTTTCTTTTTCATCCCGAGATCTCTCCGCCACTCCACGAAATCCTCGCTCGTTCGTACGCTTCTTTCATCCGGAACCACGGGATCTTTCCCTCTCTTCATTCGCCGCTCTCACCCTACCCGCCCCCCGCAACCATGCACCTCACTCCCCACATCCGCGCTCGGTCTCTCCCCCGCCCGTCGCCCCTGGAGTGAACCGAACCGCCAATGGGAGGAGAGAATGATGAAACAGTTGCCTGCGGCCATTCGCCTTAATTTCCGCTTTGCCTCACTTCCTTCAGGAGCATCTGTACTTCTCGGAAGCAGGCAATAGGGACGAATTCAAATCAAATCTACTCTTCGATTGAGACCAGCGGACGACTAAGTCTGGACGGAATCTCCCCTCCTCACTCGTGTGTCATCCCTCGAATCCAGATGTGGTCTTCGCACTCGTCTAGTAGCACACCGCTCTCAGAAAAGATTGTAACGGAACTGAAGAGTCTGTGCCCTTCCAGGACTGGTTTCTGCTCGGAAGAGAGGCTCTTTGCGGAAATGTTGGCATTAGTTCAGGCGTTGAGTTGCCAAATCACGTATCGATATAAGGCCCTTTCTATTTTAGAAATACAGGGTGGAGAAAAATGGGCTCCCTGATTTGACAGGTGAATTGTAAAAGAAACTAAACTAGATAAATAAAAAAGTATTTATTTCTGAAAACAACATTTTTTTCATAATATTTTGAAAATTATTTCATCCAGGAGACAACCTTGGTGAGCGATGTACATACTGAATGGTTCGAAAAAGTTTTCGCAAACACTTCTCAGCATATCTTGCGTCATTCCAGCGATGACATCTATTATTGCCTCCTTAAGAGCTTCCAAAGGCCTTGGTCGAACTATGTAAACCTCCGCTTTGAGATATGCCCAAAGGAAAAAATCACATGGGCTCAAATCCGGGGAGCGAGGGGGCATTACCTCGTAATGAGATCAACCGGCCGGGGAATTATTCTTGCAGGATTTGACGTGAACGACAGGCGGAATGAGCCGTGCCACCATCCCGTTGAAACCAAAAGGCTTCCGTATCATATTCCTCACCATACTCTTCCATTTTGGGGATTAAAAAGTTGTCCAGCACCTCACAATAGCATGCAGAGTTCACCGAATAGTTGAACCTCGAGATTCAAAAAAGTAAGGCCAATAATGCCTATGGAGGGCACAGCGCACCAAATGTCATTTTACCACAATGACGATATCTTAGATTAAGCTCGCTCGCGAGGGTTGTCAGTCACCCAGTAACGAAAAATTTGCTTATTTACTTATTTAGGTCGCCAGCTAGTTTTCTAGGAAGTGTGATCCTGTCGCTTGGACACTAGTAATTCATTTCCTGAAGGGTTTAGCATCAGGAACCCTGTCATGACGAGTCAAATCCAACCAACTACGAAATGCCCTCTGCGTCGCCACCATTGTTTTATCCATCGCTGTCATTGTTTTTAAAGAACACTTCTACGACAAAGCCTCGATTCTCAGACAACTGCATGGCAAATAATAAAAATGACGTTGTTCCCTCCAGCTAACGCCACTTCTCCAACTCCGCTAATTTATCTGCGCGCTATTCAGTGATTTTTTTAAATAGGAAGTCCATTTTGTCTCACCCTGTGCTAATTAATTACTTTCTGAGGGATTAACCGTGTACTTTGTTGTCGGATCAACTATATAGTGTGGCAACCCATTCTTTTTTAGTTCCGAAGCGTCACATTAGCAATGGGTAAACTCTAAAATTGTTCGTCGAGAAAACGCTGCGATTTATCAGTATTCAATTTCTCCTCTTAATTTCATTATTTCGTAAAAACGATGCCAAAAGAAAAAAAACAGAAGAAACCGAAAAGTTTACGTGCCTGGGGAATATGTCAATGGAAAACTGGAAGAGTCAGGTAGAGGTAAGAAACTAATGCCTATGTGTTCGTAAGGATTAATTAATAAATTAATGAGTGTGGTTGAGAAAGGGAATAGGAGTGGATGCATAGCGCATTCAATGCTATGCGTTAAATGCGCTGACACTCAGTTATGACATGGGAATCTTTGTGGAAGAGCGATGGTAACGGTATTGTGGCATCGCGAAATGCATCGATGGATGAGGATGGATGGAATAACACGGCTGAGCGGAGTGAGAATTGGACCGGCGCTGAGCATTGTTGTGGAAGATAGAATGCCGGTAAACTCTTCTATTTTATTTATTAGAGAGTTTGATTGGGAATGTCGTGAGAATGGAATCCATAATGATAATGACTTATGGTTCAAATACTATTCAGAAATTTAAAGGTTTATTTATGATTTATATTAGTTTGTTGGCATTAGAATATAACTTATAGTCGTTGTAATTTTAGGGGAGGCGACCGACAGCCAAGGTAATTTGCGCCATTAGGGATGGACAGGAAAGGATGGAGAGAAACCTGGCGTCGGCATTACCCTGCTCTTAATTATAGACGCCAATGGATCCGCAGCTTAATGTCCCATCCGACGGACGGCGTACTCACTCAAAGTGCCCTCCACAAAGCACCTCAAGTAGGGATCGAAATACCACTGAAAAATATTCGACTCCACCGGAATTTGAACCCGGGCCCTCTGGGTGGGAAGCCAGTACGATAGTCACCGCACGAAATATAATTTGCAAAAGTTTCATGTTGTATAGTATTAATAATTTAATTTTTTAAGTGGTTAATAGCTAGTTTTGATTGAAGCCAATTCTGATTGAGCGCTAACTTACTCAATGAATTACTGCATCAATGTCCGGCGCACGCATTTATTGGCCGATGTTTCATTTTTGCGAGCAAGCAATGTAATTATTCACGCTGAAATAATTTGTTAATCACTGTTTCGACAAATTATCTTTTGAACTCACATTTTTGTCGGCCATTTTTTCTATTTTAGAGTGCCCGAGAGTGTCAATTAATCTTTGGCGACTTCTTAAATTGGTCACGGAAATATTTTTCATCAGGAGGATGATATACGTACGAGTGATAATGATGCTTGGTAGTACTTACTATTAGTAAGTCTGCATAAAATTCGTAGCTACGCATTCATATTCTGTTGCGCTTATCTCATTCAATCATGCCGTCAAAACTTGAATGGCATGGATGGAATGTAAGGTCGGTAGGGTTGGTGAAACCATCGGTCATTTCTCAACAAACCAGTGTGTTTCGGGCTATTAGGAAATCCATCCGTTCAAATCCCCCAATCCCATAGAGCCTCCCCCTCCTCTTAGAGTGCCCCGCACCCCACATGCTTCTAAGCCGGATATTCCCAACCGTCCCTTCGGCATGGAGGAGTCTGCCTTCCGTCGACAGATTCTCTCTGCACCATTCAATGCTCCGTGATGTTTCGCAAATGGGTCAAGATAGAGTGAGATTGGCGCCTAACCGTGAGCGTGAAGTGAGAATGGGAGGTTGGAGGGAGATAGGGGAGCTCAGATTACAGGCCCAGGGATAAGGAATACCAAGGGGTTTGGTGGAAGAAGGGGTGACCGCAAGGAGTCTTGAGTAGCATAGCCTCACGATCATATCATCGGCCGATCCGTCTCCAACGATGCTGACGAGCGTAGTGCCAAATCACGGACGTCCACGAGCGGCGCCGGCGCTAGGGAGTCAGTCGCCAGGGAAAACTAAACCTTGTATCAATCACCGGGCGCGCATGAATATATATCCTCTTTGAGCCCATTCCGTTGAGAACATACTATTTGCCATCCGTCGCGCTTAAGTTCCCGTGAAACATTTTACTCCAGGGCCCATGAGCGCTCCGGGAACGCAAATGAGGCGTTGGCTCGTTCCGCTTCTCTCATTATTTGCCATTCATGGATAACTTCATTTGCTTACCGGTGGAACTTGCATGATTCTCCGGGGATGTAATCCTTTCCGTGTTATTCGAGGCAATGCGAGATATTTCCTCTGCCTCTTGAATGGATTTTGCTCAGATTTATGCCTCCCGCTGGGGGACGGAAATGTCGTACGCTACTTTATCGCGTCGGAATCAAAATCAGATATCATCTCTGTGAAGGACTGCGTAAAAACTCTTAGGCTTGATCTAGTCTCTCCAAACACCTCTCGAGTATATCGGTATTTTTTCGCCTTTTTATGGGCGTAAGTTGCCTCCGTATCGTTCTTTGACTTGAATGTGTTCTAAAAACGATATTAATGTTTTTTCAATACATTTCTTCTTGAATGCTGTGATGTTGCAAAAATGTTCGTCTCTAAGCAAAGCGTGCAAAGAGATGTGCGTGTGTTCATAGACCTTGCATGGAGCTTTCTCCAACCAGGGCCAATTACAATATTTTGAAATTGGAATTTTTGAAAACTTTAAAGGAGTTCATTTATTTTTTTGTGAAAATGCAGTATATGATACTGGTTGAATTTTGATTTCAACTTTGGAAAAGTGCTAGGAGAGTCCGTCCAGCGAAAACTACTCACTTTTTTCAAATTTCAGGTATGGCATCTTTTAGAATAAAGCTCCAGGTTTATATGTGCTTAGAATAAAATGCAGTAATAAGAGGAATTAGTATGCATCGCCCCTGGGGATATTTTTGCAATTTCAAAGCGTCCCAATATTTTTACCCAGCATGCGTGAACAATCTCATAGAGAACGACTTCTGGTACAATAAATACCTCCTTTTACTTCAAGATTAATAATTATTTTGCTTAAACGTAGACCATTCCTGGTGCATCTCGTAGTTTTATATTAGCCCAAAACATATGTCTATGCTTTCATTGGACGAAATAAATGATTCTCTGCACCTTAGTTACATCCTTTGTGACTTTAGCAATAATATGGATACATCAAAGTGAAGCACATGAGAACAAATATGGAAAAAAAGGCATATTTTTATCCGCAACTACCCTGAGGTGTACAACTTAAGGAAAAGGGAAAATATTGTAAATTAATTGGAACAACATTATGACGACAGGTTCGAAAAACTAAACTCCCTCGCCCTGTGCGGAATGTTCTCGCGCAACTGCTTAACTACTTCTTCACAAAAACTCCCACAGGCAGCGGAAAGTTTGTAGTTCAAAACACAGAGAGACGACTCATTCGAGCTGCTTTCCGCGGAGTCCAAGGTAACGCCCGAATGATTAATGCACACCCTTCTGGTGAGGGGATAATCGGCACGGTATGTATTCCCTGTTTCACGAGAGCAACTGGAGGAGCAGTTCATTACGACATCCATCGCCCTTCCTATCTAATCCCACGCACATTTTTCGTCCCCCCCCCCGTCCTTCCCTCCTCCCGCGGAAATAAGGGTGGGCCCGGGGGGGGGGGCGCCCCTTTCGCCCACGGAGGCCCATGTCACGTCTCCCCTCCCCCTCGTCGTGCCTTCCTTCCCTCCCCGTCTCACCCCACCATTTCCCCTCGGGGCAAACTACGCCGACGTACCCCGTTATCCCCCCCCAAAGCGCCAGTGCCTCTCGCACAGAAGTTCACCATAAGTTTTAATTAGGGAGATGCTGCGACTCGACCCCCCTCCCATCCACTTTTAATCCACCTTCTCAATCGGTATGGAGGTGCCTCAAGTCTTACAACTTCAGAGACATTTTCAGGAAACTAGGAACTCTTGTTAAAGTCCCGAATATCTTTTGCTTTCCCGTAATGGAATAAAAAGAGGAGGGGGAATGGGAAGCTGGAAAACGGAGGTGACTTATTTGTTTACCGTAGGGTTTTCGGTCGCTCCGACCGACAGTTCGCCACGTCACCTCTTCCTCCGTCTGACGCCACTCCCGATTTCGTTCTTCTCCAATTCATCCCCTGACCCCATCTCCTTCCTTAAACGCCGCAAAGTAATCAGGAACAATTTCCACCTTGCAGCCCTCTCTCGTCAGGGATCACCCTTTCTCCTACTCGCCCCACGCCCCCGCCGTTTCCATATCCCTCCTCCACGTCAGCGCGGCGGGGGGGGGGGCGTCCCTTACTCCACTCAACGCCCCGAGCTGCGCGACTAAATAAAGGATGCGATAGGGAGCAGCATTTCTTTGTTTTTCCTCGGTTAGAAGCCGCAATCGCGTCGAAAATGAATTATTCCCACTCAATTCGACTGCAGGCATATGCGATATTGTGTCGTGCGTAGTTGCTGGCTGTTAGTGACCCCGAGTTCGCTCCAATCAGGTTTAACGAAGGCATGTTACAATATGAAAAGTTAGAGTTAATCTAACTAGTGTTAAGTCGACGGGGGCGATAAATATCTCACGTCAGCAGCTCTTTTCTGAGGTCGCTCCATAGTAGTGCTAAGCTGAGCCAGAAAACAAGTTTCAGATGTTACTTCTATAAGGGTGTTGTATAATGGAAATGTCTTGAATGTTTGTGTGGGAACTCAGGTAATGATCAAATTTAATGTGATTTTCTTTTGGGTATTCATGAACCTGTTGGTAAAATATTTGAAAGCGTTGGCTACACGATCGAGTCAAAGGAAATGCTTCTGGTACATATAATGATTGGCCTACAATACCCATGTGAATGCGGAACTTTGCACTGAATACCTAATTAACCAGAACTATTACAAAATGGAAGACTTTTAATAAGAAATTTCCTTTTCTATTTATCGCACGAAATTATAGAAGAGCTTAGAGAAACGTGTACATGGCATATTTTAATCTGAAACTGCAAGAACTTTAAGGTATACCCTTACCTTCTTTTAGTTATTGATCACTTTTCGTTTTCTTTTACAACAGGTACTATTTATATTGAGTTAAAGTACTTATTTTTGAAGTCATTGCTGGACCTAAGGGACTGAAAATTTTAAAAAAATTACGGTGTCCATCATTTTGGCAAGCGATTCATTTGTTTTCAATCTGTATATTAGGAGGTTTTTTTTACAATTACAGACAATCTATATCATAAATCATAGTGATCTTCAAAACATACAATAGTAGTGTACATTTAAAATTTATTCACGAAATACTCATTGCAGTCCTGCTAAGTCAGTCAGTTCTGGCTTGACAGCAGGTGCCACGTAAACAAAAATGAGAGCTTAAAGTGTATGCAATTATAAAGCGACATATATTGTGTCACATTTTGCTCCGAGCCCTAATCCATTCTGTATAATAGCCTGCCTTTTATTCTTCATTTCACACCATTTACTGACTATAATATTCTTAAATTTTAAGGTATTACATTAAAAATTAGAGGTGCAGTAACCTACCATTTTCTTCTGCCTTGATTTGCATGAAAATTTTTTGTTATATACCTAGTATTAATTTATAAAAATAAATATTTCTAAAAGGTTCTAGGTAATGTTGATATTTGATTGGTTACATCGCAATGACGTCAGAGCATAATTAAAGCTAAAGTTATGTCCGACAGCTGTCAAAAGACAAGTGCCAGAAATTTTATTGGCAAAATTCATGCAATGAATTCTTCTTTGATTATGATGCAAAATTTAAATTTTCGTGTTTATTTTATCTGCATTTTCATTTTATGGAAGTGAAACAAAGCGCATTCGTCCCGTATTTAATGCCAATCATTGATTTTATCAATACTATTACCATGACCAACAAAATATACACCAATCCGAAAATTGTATCATCTTGTAGTCATTGTTAATTATTCTGGGCATGTATCCAATTTTACACAGGTCTCGGGGACAACAATTAACTTAAGAACAATCGTATTTATTTAGACCCAATGGCATGGGAACAGATAAAATCAAATTTTCTTGTAAAATGAAATCCACACGGCTGTCATAGCTTACTTTCCTAAAATCAAATTTCCAAAAGCTCTTCCTGATTCAAAAGGAACTGCGGGAGATGCCACAACAGTAACTATTAACGGAGTCATCCGCTAGTGTGTATTTCAATGCAACAATTTCGGAGTGTAAAATGCATTCGCCTTGACGGGGATTCGAACCCAGATCCCTCGATGTCCGGTCGGGTGCATTAGCTAGTTAAGCTATCTAGGCATCCTATTTTTAATCCGTAATTTTGGGGGATTTAAACGAACACTCATTTTTTTAATGGTTGTCCTCTATTTAGTGGCAGTTGTACGCTTATACATATGCATATACATTGATCCGTTGAGCGACGCTTCCTTGCTTGCACCAAAATTTACCCTGTCCAATAAATACGCGAACTGAGGCCATAAAAACTTTATTGTGCGAAATTTAGTCTACGTCGATTTTGTCCCCTTCAAAGTACTCTCCATTCGTTGCTATGCACTTATTCCATCTTCTTTTCCACTGTTTAAAGCACCCTTGGAAGTCCTCGGCATCTTTAAAACGCTTAATCCACTTGAAAACGGATGTTTTCCTCAGAGAATTATCACCGTAAAAATCTGTCAACATTTCAGTCAATTCTTGATAATTTTTACCGCACTTCACCAAAAAACTTGATGTTGATTCTTGTGCTCCGTGATTTCGTCAATTTCCATTTTAGACAAACAGTAAAAACAAGGACAACATAAACTAACATAACTGGCACCATACGCACAGCTCGACGATCCGCCAAGCACAGACGGCTCATTGGGTCTCTGGCAACTAGCGCCGCTAGTGGGCGGGGCTATAGTCTTCATCATGGCCGCCAAATTGCACCAGTTCGCGCATTTATCGTACGTACCACATGTACGACATGTACCTCGCAAGGGAGCAAGTATATTTTAAGTGGTGTTTTTGGGACGGGATGGATTTGTTGGAGGACACCTTTAAAGCCGTTAAAAAATTGAGATAAAAGGATTTCGACAGATTCACATATCTTTTAAGCAGTTCATTTGTATGGAGTTATTCTAAATGGATTTCTGTAAGCGTGTTATGCGGAATGAACCTATCCAGTTATTCGGCTTGGGCCAGAATAAACTCATGAATATAATGACTCGAGTTTGGTTTGTGTTTTGGGAAAATTATTTATTCCACAATGTATCTCGAGGACAAGAACTTATCCTTTGGTAAAATATTTTGAAAAGATGAAAAAGGCCGAAAAATCGAAAAAAATAATGCGACAAAAAATAGCCGAATAAAATGTGTTTAGTTTCATTGTACCCCTTAAACGACTTTTTTATTTCCCACGGATGTTTGCCTTTTAGCTTTCGTTTTAGTTCTCCGCTAATTCAATATATGGTTCATGTTAACCGATTACGAACACAGGTCCCATTGGCCCTGGTTCGGGCGTCAGTAACTTTTTCTCACTTTCTCCTTAAAAGTGTACTCTCATCCTATGAACGTTTTCGCCATTTTATCTTCTGTGTAACCTGATAAGAAAGCACAACCGAATGAGAAGGCTCATCGCCACATTGGAGAAATATATTCAACTATCAGCTCAGGGTCCCACAGTCAAGGTTGCTGCATTGTCACTTCAGGTCTGAAGTCACCATCGGGGTGGCCGGAGACGCAAGGGTAGGCTGAAAACTAGTGCAAACATGTTTGTAGGCCACAAACAAAATGACCTTCAGAAGCACTCGTTGTGGTATGTGGAAGTAACATTCCCCTCAACGTGCATACGCAGGTTTGAGGTCGTTACATTCATTCAGTGTATTTTGAGAATCGGAAGTATGGAGACAAGTTCTAGTGCTATGTCAACGCGGGTTGGCGTGAATATAACGACCTCAAACCTTCGCATGCGTGTTGAGAGTAAATGTTATTTCCACATGCCACCAGGTATGCTTCTGAAGGCCATTTTTTGTGCTCTATAAGCATGTGTGCATCAGTTTCCAGCCTACCATCGAAAAAGCGATCAGCTCCCCGAAACGACTTAACCCGGAGGAAACCTGAATACCGAACAGCTTAATGTTGTAACGCTCCAATCTCATTAGTTTATAGCGAGTCCGCGGGATTAGGTTTCAGGGATTATTTGACCACACTCAGCGCTTCTTGATATATATATCATTTTTTATTGAAGTAATACGCTCTTGCGAAAAGATTGTAATTATTAGATTTCTCTTCTCCCTGTAAGAAGGTAAAATAAGTCTCCCTCTTCAAGTAGATTTATTGGAAATGAGATTTACGATATTTTCATATTTTTAATATCGCACTGGTCTCTTAGATTGCACACCACCGATTAGGAGTTAATGAAAACGGTAAACCTCGGCTTAGTTACGTTCATTTAATACCGATAAAGTGGAACTGATAACACTAAAGTTTTGCTTGAAAACTAAAACCCATACGGCTTTCGTTGTCTCCTTTCCCGAGCGGTTTTCTTGAAATCAAATTTTAAAATCCGTTCTTTACATAATGAGGGTGTCCTAAAATATTTTAAGTCCTGATGGAGATGTCTTAAGTTGGAAATGACGGCTCACAGCGCTTCTTATTTTATTCTCCCCGGAATGGATATTCTTAAAGGCGTTCGTTCGTCGTAGAAGGCATGAACTTACCTCCTACTCGCGTTCATTCATCACTCCAAATTCTTTCTTCTTCAAAACTTATCTCCTCATTTCCAAATTTCTTTCGGATAATGTGACGAGCTCTCTCAGTTTTCAATCTTGAAAGACCACAAATTCGGAGTCGTGGATTGCCAGAAGTAATAAAGGGGTGTTTTCTAGCACATCATTATTCAACTTCAAGTTTACTCGCACAGGCGTTAAAATAATCCCGAACGCCACTTTTTATATCCATGATGACTGCATGGATTTTTACTTTCCATTGATATCTCATTTATTAATTAAATAAACCATGAAAACTCTACTAAACCTCTTAAGTCCCCTGCGATCAATTGTTTTACTTAAAATTCCCTTTTTTTCCCATACCATCATATGTATTTCTTCTTAATATTAAAGATAAATGTACGCAGTACAAGTTAGCCCTGAAGTGAACTTTGATATCATTTAGGATCCGATAAATTAATGAAAAGTTTTTTCATACTGCGAGTGAATGGGTGTTGCAAGGTCTGTCCCAAAGGTAGTAGAACTTAATTTTTACCGGATAGACGGTCGGACGGGCGACGGTTTCTCTGACTGGGTTCGACGGAAGGGAGCTTCAGAAAAGGCTGAAGGCCAGTGGCAGTTGGCTCCCAGCCTTTGCGAAATGTGGTTCGTGCGTTTGCGAAACCTCTATAACGTGACCTCGTTACGTACCTTCATGAAACGGTCATTGGACCAGCGCTACATCCTCAATTTGTTCGTGAAACTGGGAAAAAACGGGATAGAGACTCATGAAATGCTTATAACAGGTTATGATGATAACGCCATGGTTAGGTCGGGTCAGGGGTGCGGGGACGCACAAGGGTGCTACTTCGGAGACTTTCGAGTGAATGTATCAATCATAGCAATAAATTATTTTTAATCGACTCAGTCCTACTACTGTTTGGACAGACCTTGCACAATTAATATTGAGTATTAACGAATGATTAAATTCTCTTTTTTTCTTTTTACATTTAAAACACCTAACGCTGATTGACTACTTGTTAACTCTACATCATTTTGTAATTGTTCAATTGAATAGTTCAATGTATTACAGTCCTTGGTAGTTTATGCATGTACTATACGCGCAATATAAAAAAATATAAAGAATAATTCTTGAAATGCTGAAATCTCAAGAGAAATGGTCTGAAGTCCTTAAAGCGCAAGTTAATTGTATCCAATTTCACAATATGGTGATTTAATAATTTTTTTATGGTAATACATTACACTTAAACAGAAAAAAAAACTCGCAGGCAATTTTAAAGGATGGGAGAGCGTTTTCATTTCGTTGGTTCTGCATATAATTTCCACTGTCCTTACTTGAGGGTGTCCTTCCTGTGATGATACATTATTCCTGCATCTCCTTGTTAGACGCTTGTCCTCTCTTGGTCTTGCCCTTTGCCCGTTCGTGTGCAGTGACTGCGGCCCACTTACGTCTTGCCGCAGTCACTACACATTTCTTCATATCAACGGCAGCTTGAGGGCGGACCATGGTTCCAATTTCACCCAAATTAAGTCGATTGAGCCTCCCTTCATTAAAGTCGCTCCTTCCCCGTCACTCCGTCCCCCCACGGCCCCCAGCAGCACCATCCCCTCGCGCATTCCTCTCTCCGCCCCTCGGAAACCATAATGGATCTTAGGCCTCGAAATTATGACGCGTTTCCCGACACAATGCAACACCAGCGCACCACCTAATATTGCGCCGCCTTTCCCGCCCCCCTCTCCCTTTCGCATGCCTCCCGTATCCTTGCCCTGGAATCGCAGTGCTCAACGATCCCCGCCCGCACGCATCACTCAGCTCACCCGCCGCCACCCTCTTCCACCCCCGCGCCTCGCCCCACCCGTCCCCTCGCAACTCTCCCCCGTCTCCAAAAATACCTTAGTCCCCGTCCAAGAGCCGGGATGCTTTCGATGCGAGCGCCTACCTTCCACGTTTTCTCTCTCTCTCTTCTCTTTTCACTCTCTCTTTCAAACTGTTTCTCTCCTTCTCTCTTTCAACACCCTCTCTCTTCCTACTCTCCCTCTATTCCTCGTTCTTCCTTCTCTCTCTCCCATCTTTAACCTCCTCTCTATCCCTCTCTCTCACCATTTCCCTCACACTATATCTCTACTCTCTCCCTATACATACATACATGTATATATATATATATATATATATATATATATATATATATATATATATATATATATATATATATCGATGATATAGAGACACTCACGAGAGCATTATAACAGCACAATAGAAAACAAAATAAAACAGTCAGCACATAAAAGGACACTCACATTCTAGATTGTTTAAGCTTTAAGCCATCTCAGAGGCCTTCTTCAGGTCAGACTGCCTATATGTACAAACACACATGCACACACACACACACACACACACATATATATATATATATATATATATATATATATATATATATATATATATATATATATATATATATATATTTATATGTACATCCTACGTTCTCAAAATATCTCTATATATATTTATATATATATATATATATTTATATATATATATATATTTATATATATATATATATATATATATATATATATATATATATATATATATATATATATATTTATATATATATATATTTATATATATATATATATATATATTTATATATATGTGTACATCCTACGTTCTCAAAATATTTCTACTCTCTCACATATCTCTTTCTCTCTCTCTATATATCTCATCTCTTTCCCACTCATTATATCTCCTCACGCTCTTTATACTACTATCTTTTTTCTCTCCCCTCCCTTTTCCTTTATTCCTCCCTCTACCCCTCCCTCACTCCCTGCGTCCCTTCTCCATTCCCTTTCTCTTTCGCCTCCCATTTGACTCTCACTCTTCCTCATCCCCTCCCTTTGCGCCCACTCCCCCTGCCTCATTCTCTTTCTCTCTCCCTCTTCTCCACTCATTCAATCCGTTCCCACCCTCCCCCCCGCTACTACCCCTCACTCGCTTCATCCTCCCACTTTTCCTCCTTCCCCTCCTGTGTCGTTCGTTGCCATGGCGACGGGATGTTATTGCGAACCAAGCTCTGATTTGCATGAGAGGGGCGGTCTCTCGCGGCCGGGGACGGAGGACTGGTCGGAGGAGTTTGGGAGGTCCCTGAGGCGATCGGGAGTGGGGGGTGGGAGGGATGGGGAGGCGCGGGGAAGGCCGAGGAGGTGAGGACGAAGGAGGCCTGGGTGGAGGGAAGGGGATTAGAGGCGGGGAATTGTAGGGAGGGAGTTTGCGGGGAAGGTGAGGAGGAGGAAAGGGGGGGGGGTTCGGGGAGTATGGACGAGAAACGGAGAGTGGAGTGGATGTGCAGATTCAAGGAAGAGGCTAAGGAAATGAGGAAGGGATAAATATAAAGGGACATGAAAGGTGCGATCGGGCTAGTGATATTGGAGGATCGTGGAATTGAAACGGAGGACAGGGCAAGCACTTGGACAAGGTAGGTGTTTTTTTATTGGGTGCCATGTTGAAACTATTTATTTTCTTATTCTTGTGTTGACTATTTCATGGAGAAATTATATTCTCATATAATTATAACTCGGATGTTAGCAATGGATGAGAGAGCACCTTTGATGATAATGCCGAAGATATGAAAGTGTACATTGAATTGAAGAGAGACAGGAAATCAAAAATAAAACTTTACGTTTCTGGACGTGAACCTCCGTGAGAATATAAACATTTTTAGTCAAGTAGGCACGCTACAAAGACAAGAAACTTTAATTAATACCAACAGGTTGAATGTCGCCGGATATAATGCATTGCCATGCATACGCAAGTACTTCATATGGTTGTAAAGATGAATTCATAGTTTCACAGCCCTAAAAGTTATACATAAGCGCACTTAAAAAATAATATGCTGTCTTTTTGTCATATTTATTCTAGCGGTACTGATCCTTTCTTCAAGAAATGCAGTTAAGAACACATCGGAGTAAAAGATATCGAAGGTGTGGAATTTGAGTCGGCATGTATTTACCACTCGACAACTTCCAAACCAAATATCGGGGCTAACCAACCGAATGTCTCCAGTCAAGAATGATATTGCAGCAATACAAAGAGTCAATGATAATACACGCACTTAACTACTTAGAAATTGTAGTTGCATACAAATTTGGCCTTTGAGTAATTTTGAGTTACGCAAGCGGTTTCCAATATGGCCGTTCAAAGTTTTATGTTGTTCGTTGACTGGAGAATGGATGTTTCACGAAACGAAGCAATGAAGAGCTTATCTTTTGAAATAAGGAAGGACAATTTTTTAAATTTGAGATCAACACTGCCTTGTTCCCTAATCTTCATTCATTACTAAATATACTAACTCGTAGGTTTTGAAATTCTTTCTTTCTTCCTGTTTTATCCATTCGGTCCTGTCTCCATGTATTTCTTCTCTACACGCCAATATTTTGAATCTCTTTACGTTGATTTCAAGTTTTATTTCCTTTTTATCTTTTACGTCCTCCATCCTCCTGGGATCTGTTTTCCATTTAATAAATACACTTAGTAAACACCACAGCGTAGAATTTTAGCCTTAACTTCGTATACACAAATGATTGATTTAAATTTTCTATTGCGTCATTTATCGTTTTTTTTGGTAATGTATTTCATATTATGAAAATGAATCTCAACCGTCTCATGGTCTTTATTTTAGTGTGATTTAGTCGTGATGGGTTTCCAGGATTCCTTGAGGCCTTCCCTTTCTTTAAAGGTTCACTGGTCCATCGTCGAACCTCGATATAAGGCTGCATCTTTATTCGCAGTGCCTTCATCGTCCATAATTTACTGTTTCTCCCTATTCTAATTTTTTCCAATGTTTTGTTTCTTCAATTTTCCTAAATTTAAATGAGAATACAGCATTTGTAAGACTTTCTTTGACGTGACGTCTATAATCTACTTCATTCTATTCGTCGTGGTTGTCTTTCAAATCTTTCCACGAGTTTTTTTTATAAATTCTTCTTAGTTTTTCTCGACTTACAGATGATTAAATTCCTTACTATTTCATTTGCCTGTTTTCCTTCTTAGCTTTCAAATGTTTTGCTGTCTTCTCTCTTCAATTATATCCAATAATCCCTCCGTGATTTTCCCTCCTTGGCTTTTCGATCACTCTTTCCTTTTACTATACTTTATTTTCTCTACCGCTGCTACCAGTAGCGCATTAATTGCGTCTTTTCACTTGCCTCAATTGTTTCCTTAATCTTTTCATCTTCCACGGCTTCGACATTTATCCTTTTTGAACGATCAATCAGTGTTTCGTATCCTTAAATTTCTCCAACTGGCAACAATTTTAGACATAAAACTGAATCTGTCATCCCATCAGGTGCAATTTCAGATAAATATAAATATTCACCATCGCGAAGTTAGTATTAGTTTCAGTGGTAACCTAAATTTTATGGTCTACGTATTAAATAATTGTAAAATTTTATGTTTTAAACCAAATTGTGATCAATTTTAAATCCATGCCGTTGTAATTTTCTAAGGAAATCGTCTTCGACCGTAGTCCCCACAATTATGTTTGCCTTTAAAAGATCACGTTGAGTGCATAATTATACAATTCTCTTTTCTCTTCTATTTTCCTTGGTCCATAATATGGTATCGTTGTTAATATTTTCCTATCTATTGACACCGTTATCATTTACATTGTTCCTTCGCACACATCTACCATTTTCTTTTCATTATAACGATTGAATCAAATTACGAAGAGCTGATAAAACCTCAGGGAGGTTGTTGATGCCTTATTGTGTTGCCACTGGCACTCTCTGGCACTTACACGACATCTCTTAGATTTTTCGGTCATCTCACGCAAGGATGGACCCCGAGTACTCCGTCCTTTACCATTTACTGACAATTACTCCCTACTCTTCGAGTACACTCGCGAATTACGCATCCAACCTCCATATCCGGAAGTCAATAGCCCTACACAAACTTGTGGACCCTATTTTAGCCGCAGGCATTATTGCGAGGCATCTTCCTGTACCGTCGATTATAATAATATCGCATTAATACTACCTAGATAATCTAGCATGTATAAATACCTACAATAGAACGAATCGTAAAATTGATAGACATATTTAAAATAAATAATTATATATAAATTATAAAATAAATCTTGTGAGTAGTCAAAAATATAAAATCTATTTTGGATGTTAACAGATATAGATTTGAAGCAACACAAAAACTTAACGTGCTTCATTTAAAGATTGTATTGGTTAATGAAGGAATCGGTGAGACGGAGACACGCGAGGAAAAGTCGGCGATGGCTTTGCCCACATTTGAAGGAATATGTAAACGAGTTCAGAGCTTCAACTCTCGCCCGTTAGGCCAAGCTAGTGGAGCCGTACGGCACTCCGCACGGTATATTTTCCGTGCAACATCTAAGGACGGAACCGTAATGACAGCAGAAAAAATATATATTCAGCCTTATTCCCACCGGCGGAAGTCGAACCTAATATCTCGCGTTGGGAATCCAGGACTCTGCAGCACACCCGGGCATCCACCAGGGCTGAGGGGTTGGAGGAGGCGGTATATTTTTGCTTGGTTTCAACCCGGATGCGTTGTTTTGATTTCTTGTTTAATATTTTCGGACATTCACTTCAAACGTGCCAAGCATTTTCCATTGTCTTCGCAGAAGATTCATCTTTTGTAGAAGACCTTTCCATCTCCTAGGCCAACATTCACTCAAATTGAAGCCTCCATACTATGTTAAGGATTGGACTATATAATGGTTTCCGGGAAGACGGGGTGGTGGCAGGATGGGCCGGGAGTCTTACCTGAAGGGTGTTATTGGAGTAGCGTGAAGGATGATGGGTGGATAGAGTGGAAGAGATGCCGCAGAAACGGCGAGAAGAGCGCCTCGGAAGAGAGGCTCTCGTGGACGGTGAACGGGGCAAGGATGAACTTCATCTGAGAGAACACTGGGGTTCCGGGGGAAGGCGCACTATGTCCCGACACTTTTTGAGTGGAGGAGAGGAATTCATTGTACTTACATCTTGCATTTCTTGGAGTTTGGCTGGTGGAGCGGATCTTGCATGAGAAGAGCGACGGCCATTTCACTCGAAAGTCGCCCATTCAAAAGTTTCATCATGAAACCGTGTTTTAATATGTCATCAATCGAGAGGGAGGGTGACACCGTTTGCGTGATCGTTTATCCCCTCCTCTTCCGTCCCCAACCACTGAAGTGTACCGTGGATTCAAAAGGGGTGGGAGCGGGGGAGGTGAGGAACGGCAGGCCGCGACTTCCCATGAGGTCAGCGGCCGGGAATCGAGACGGCGATAAGCATCGGTCGTCGGTATTCGCAAGGAGGTCGAATCAATGGGGTCGTGGGGGGAAAACTGAAAGGTGGATCGAGTGAAATGGATCAAGGACGCGGCCGGACCTCGTGTGTCGCCATGGAGGAGGAACGGGAGGAGGGAAAAGGAAAGCGGCGGTGGTGTGAGAGGGCAAGGCGTCGAACCTAGTGAAAGCGTCTGGAAAAATTTTCGATTTGAAATCCAATCCCTCAGGTCACTTTCCAACAGGTGTCCCCTCCTAATGCTGGCGAAATGTGCAGGCCGTGTAATTGTTCAATTTAGTAGTATGCCACGCAAGTGCAGGTTATTTAATGAAAAAATATATCTCCAATTAATGGCGACGAACAATAATGACCTACATTTCGTTGGTAACATTTGCTGACGTCTTATCTAAAGTAAAACTATTCAACATAAACTGAACTTCGGCAAACGCAATACGTTATTCGCTGTTTTGCATTGCAAATTTTACAGTAACTTACTCTTAACAATACGCTACATTTCATATGAGCGTGGTTATTATTATAAAAAAATCAATAAATGAGTTACTTAGGTGATAAAAAAGAGCAATTTACAAAATTGTGAATATGAGCATTGAATACCATCGGCCGTAATATTTCCCCGAACCAAGTCCGTCCGCCCTTCGCATCGATCTAGCATGTTTTCTGCGTAAGAGAAACAGTGGCTGGTTTGGCAACCACGCGGAGGGGGGGCGAAATTGATCTTTGCGTCGTATGATATCCGTGCTTTGAAATATGAGTGTTATGCATGCGTGACTAAAACCTTGATACCCTTTCATTATTACCCGAGTTTGACTTGAATGCTAATTTGAAATTCTTATGCCTTACCGCTGATACATTAAGTTTGGGTGACTTGTCTGATCGGTATGTAATTTTCAGTTTTCTATGCAATTAACATCTGGTGACTGCTATTTCCACCGGATGCCTGGACTCTGGGCTCACTCGTGATTCGCGAGCCAAGGGATTTGGGTTCAACATATCGTCTGTGCGAAGCGTGCCAACGAGGGAATTCTCCTAATAAAGTTTAAATAAAACGCCCAAAAAAGAAAAAATTCCAACACTTTGCGTGGATTCATATCTTCGATAAATTGTCTAAAACCCTCCTTGATAGGTATTGTAGTAAGTGTGACCTCTGAAGTCACAGAAATGTCTTATCTAGTCACAAAGGAATATATTTATCTGAATATAATCACCATTGTCTGAATTTTGGTCACAGCCGTAGTGTAATGAACTCACTAACAACGGCGACACAGATGTAAGGCAAAAGTTAATAATCAAAGAAAAATATAAGGTGTCAGTCTATTAGGTAGTACGAGCTTTAGCTAAACTTGTATACAGCTCGTATATAGCTACGTTTAAGGTATTTTATTGATTATATTTTATTTGTTGATGGCTGTCGGTGTGACTTTATGGAACTTTCTACTGTTTAATTTGAATAGTGACTTCGTACTTTGTACAGTTCCACATTAATATATTTTTCCATGTTTTAGTGTAAAGATACATTATTGTGGAAATATACAAAGTACAAAGTTTTATTCAAAATTAGTCGATTTATTTGTATGATTTTGGGCCTTACTTTCTTTCATCATAATAACGAGCATTAATCTGACTAGGCGCGCAGTATAATACATTGCACTTTAAATATTTATGCTACAATGAAGTATTTAATGTGTTTAACAGTTTGACTTTTATTTGACTCATTTGGGTGTATTATTGGTGTGCAAATAGATGCGCGGCTTTCTACATAGGAAAAAGCGTGCAATTTCTTACTCTGTCCCTCTTCCGATTCCAGCGTTAAATATTTTATTCATACCCTTTCTATACTTTTATTGTGAATTTTAAATAAGAACCCTCGAGTGATATTCCTTTTCCGTGCGAAACCGGGATTTTGGTAAGTGGACCTAAAAACTTCCGGAAGAGAATGGACGGAAGTTAACTCCTCGTGTGGATTCATATCTTCGACTTCCTCCTCCACTTAGCGCGACGAAATCGAGGGCCCACCACCACCTTAACTTCTTTCCGCGTGCGTGGCCAGCCCCGTCCTCCAGTTTCCCGCCGCATCTCCGCTATCCCCCGCAATCGCGAGCGGCCGATGAGGAATTTCCCGGAAGCGAGGAAGAGGGCTGAAAGAGAATTTAAAAGTTTCGGAAGGGTTCCATTGTGTTTTCCTCTGAGCCAAAAGACGAAATCTCCCCGTGCCATTGTGAACGAGGCTGTTTGGGGCTGGTATTAGTATAACGTATCTATATTTCTTTTAGGCTCCTGTCCAAGGATCTACAAATCCGCTACACTCTTTCCGTTAATATTTGATGGTTCGATAATACTCTACGCTTTGCGGATGGGGTACTGGGTTAAATGGGATACGATGACGTCCCTTCTTGGCAGAGAGGATGGATAAACCCGCTGGAGTGTTTTTTTTGTTTTTCTCGCGAAAGGTTAATTGGAAATCCGCGTTAATTCCTTGAGCACCCAGGGGGATTAATGAGCAGGTAACGAAAACAAAAAATTATCCTTTCACTCTGATTTTTGGGTAATTATTCTCCAAAAGCAGTTTTTCGTCTGATTCGGAAATTGAGTTTTCTCTAAACGTAGTATAAATAAATAATTAGATCAATCATAAATGTTTTTTCTAATGTAATTGTTTTTATAAAAGTCTATCTCTAAAATAATTATCAGCTCTTCCTCACAGGTACTTGGGCTTCTACGCGGATCGTCTCAGAGTTAAGGAAAAACATAAGGAGTTAAGACAAAATAAGTAAGGGGTGAGTGAAATGAGATATGTTCCGTACTCTTTCATATAATTTTTGATTCAGTTATGATAGATAGATTATTTTGGCATGTACCTTTTTATGTATATATTTTTAGTGTCCGAATGAAAATACTATATGTTATCTATACATGTATATATATATATATATATATATATATATATATATATATATATATATATATATATATATACATATACATATATGTATATATATACATATATATATATATATATATATATATATATACATATACATATATGTATATATATACATATATATATATATATATATATATATATATATATATATATATATATATATATATATATATTCATATATACATATATATATATATATATAAATTATGTATATGATTAATTTCCCTCTTTGATGTTGGTAGTCACATTTTATGGTATGGATATCAAGACTTTGTGTTTTGCGCGATAATAGACAACATTATATCATGAATTTAAATTGGCAGTGATAATGATGTTCATTTCAACATAATCTAAAATTCTCCAAGCATATCCAATTATATTGTAGAATACCTCGATTGGCTCATTAACTGATTCCAACAATGGCCTTTCAAACTATTTTGTTGGAGACCTAATCTTCATTCCTAAGTAGATAGATATTCAAGTATTCACCATAAAAAATTTTCTTTGAATTTAGAAAATGTTCTAAATTACTCTATATGTCTGTCTATATGTGAACCAAAATTCAGAGTACTTCGATATAAGAAGAGACACTCAACTCAACGAAGCAAAGGACAAAATAATTCTGGTTTTTAGCCAACTCCCTTTGTTAATATCTAACCAGTTCTGCGAACGATGACACAGCGGTATGGATAGTTTATTCAGCTGCAAGAGTGTCATTTCCCGAGGCGCTCAAGTTGCTTGTTAAAGCCCTTCAAACTGTCGTGTATACATGTACGTATAGTCATTCGAGCGCATGAGAACGACACATGTGCAATCCGTTCGAAACGCTTTTGCGCCGTGGGACATATGTCTTGTGGCTTTTGATTGAACCTTAATATAAAGCATATACTATTGAATATGTATGTGCATAGGTATTAAAACTAACCTTCGAGTTGATAACTGTGTTGATATAGGGTGAAGTATCCGTACAAGTAAATGCTTAATTTGCAAAACAATCGCAAAGCAATATATTTCAAGAATTTCCATTAAATTTGCCTGGCCAATGTTCGATAATGTACTCCTCAAAGTGTTGCGAGTGGATATGAATTTTCGAGTGAAATTAAATGAAGAACGCAATGTTTTTTTCCACTATTCTTTATTTTAGTACAACTATTTTCAACGCTCAGACATCATCATCAGATGACCTGATGATGACGCCTAAGCGTTGAAAATAATTATACGGAAATAAAGAATAGTGGAAAAATACATTCGGTTCTTCATTTAATGAACATGAAATTCCACAAAGTTGAACCAGAAACCATCGAACAAAATTCGAGCGACAGTTTATTACGTTTAAAATAATCTGCAAAAGATGACGATGGAAAGGCATTTTTGAAAACTAAGACCAAATCCATTTATGAAATATTTGTAATTCAGTCACGAAAGCCTGCGTGTTATTTTCATGGTTCATGTATTTGAATATTCTTGCCGATGAGATTGTGTGAAAGCAAATACCTGCCGGTTTTGGTCATGATTTGTGTTAGTAATGGCTAAGACAGACGTTTTTTCGTTGAAGCAGTATCGTGCAAAGTTCGAATAACTTTGGATTTGTTAAAATACCCCATGAGGTGGCGGCGGCGTACATGAAATACCATTTCACAATGGATTTTGTTTAATCGAGGCATCCGAGTCCAATATATATATATATATATATATATATATATATATATATATATATATATATAACACTTTTTGAAAGACTCACGGACGTGAATAATAATGTATAACACTTAGCACTAGTGGACACAGACAAAAACACAGAAACACACAAAAAAAGAGACTCACAATTTTTCGAATTTTCGGTGGTCGTTGCCACCTTTATCAAGGAAGAGAGGGACAGAACTCACTTCAGTTCTGTCCCTCTCTTCCTTGATAAAGGTGGTAACGACCACCGAAAATTCGAAAAATAGTGAGTCTCTTTTTTTGTGTGTTTCTGTGTTTTTGTCTGTGTCCACTAGTGCTAAGTGTTATACATTATATATATATATATATATATATATATATATAAAGATATATATATATATATTTTTTTTTTCAATAAACTTCCGAAAGAAAACCAATGCATTGCCACCGGTTTATCGATGCTGTGTGTGCAATCTTGAAAAATTAGCATTAATGGGAAACTGTTCTTCGGTCAGGCAATTCTAAGAAAAACGAAAATAACGTGACAAAAGAAAATGCATCATCATTTGGAAACGTCCATAGTTTGTTCCGATTTTCAAATGTTATTTGCGGTGATTTTTATTCAATTGTGGTAGATTATCTGCTCTAAGATATTGATAAGTAAATTAAAAATATCAGCCTCGTTTAGTTAGATCCTCGTGGACGTATCTGTTGTGGCTTAACACAAATATCGATTGTCTATAGGTCTTGGTCTCTTAGTAATAGGATCAAGGGCAGATTTTCAAGTGTATCAAGCATCAGCACTAGTTTGTCAACTATTCTAACCGGTTAAGAATTGAATTTGAGGAACTAATTTCACGACGACGAACTAAGGTCGCCTAAGCTGATAATGGGCTGAAAGCACCTTTGAAATTCAGAAATTGATTTGAAATTAACCCCTCGATGGTATGGTTGGTCTATTTTTTGACCTGTGGTTACATTTGGTCCTTACGTAATTGCTTTGCCATGTTAAATAGTGTAATATTATTCCAAATCTGATCTGGCCTCTTATTTTTGGCATTTCTATGAATTTAAAATATAGCAGCCATCCTTATAGATTAGTATCGTTCAAATGCAATATAAGTTACTACAGGATAAAACTGTAGATGGACATTACAACTGATAAAAAACTTTAAGTAGTTATGGCCGTTCGGACTACATCTATTGTTCCAAAAAGTTACTTGAAACCTAACGAAACCAGAGTGAAAAATTAAAAGAATAACTAGTATATAATTCAAAATACCCATTTCGTTTGGGAATATTTTATGAATATTAAAAAGTTTGAAAATTTTTCTATTTTTATAATCGTCTTTGTAGGAGTAATTGACATTATGCCAAATCATATTTCATTTTAGTTTCCCGTTGTTTCGAATCTGATGCACCTGTCGCCCTTAAATATAGCGGGGCTTCAGCTCATTTCAGGCGTTCCCAAGTATTCTCAAGTTCGAGACTTTGGTAAATCCGTCCGAAAAAAGGAACGAATTAGTGAAAAATCGAACCACCAAGACCGTCCAAAAATCCCCTGAAATTCATTAAACCTCAATGGATGCCATCAGTACTTTCATAGCTTGACTTGAGAATGCATATCTGGGAGTGCCTGAAGCATATATAGAAAGAAGTTTGCTGAATTGGTCTCCACCTTAGCAGTAGCGTGCTTGTCAGCCGCAAGAAAAGCTTTTCTGCTCTAAAAAGGATAGAAAGCTTCGAGTGGAGCACTCAATTGCAAGAAAGGCTTACTGCCCTTGATATCATCCTGTTAAAAAAAAGTTTTTCTAGTTGACATAATGAAAAGACCGTCTTTCGGCGATTTTGTGATAGTATTTTTTTATTATTAAAGAAAGGATCGGATTGAAGTCGAACACTAGAATAAGTTAAACTGATAAGGAATGCTTATTTTCTTAAGACAGTTCCTTTTAAGACATTTTTCACATTAGATATATCACTCTTTCCTAAAACATATCATTTCTTGGGGTGATTCCTCGGAAGTAGGTTGAACTATTACCAAACAAATTTATTGCAGTGGGTCGTATAGAATTGCCACGGAAACGGAGGGCATTTTGCGGCTTTTTGAACATTATAAATTTTGTGGCGTTCCGTAAGGGATGATATTTACTGAACGCTTTGTCGAAGGAAATGTGTACTTTGGCATTTGTATTGTCCTTAGTTTACCAGTAGTCCCATAATTTGAAGTATTTTAGAGTAATATTTTTTGCGAAAAAGATGTATGTGTGATCAAAAGAATCATTCTTAATTCATTAGCATTTATAAAAGGCTAAAAGGACCCGTTAATTCATATTTATCACGTTGCTTGATACTATTTAAATGACTAGCTGGTAAGCCTGCGTCGTTGAATGTACAATAACTAACATTATTCATCAAATCAAGTTGTATATCAATTTAAATTTCCCAAGGTTACCGGTTTGCACCTAGAATTATAATTTCAATGCGAACCAGCAAAGGAAGCAAATTTGGCATGCCATTTAATGAGGTTTTGGCACAAATAATGTCAGTGGATTGAGATGCTAGCTTCACGTAAATGTTCTGCAAATTTAATGTCTTTAATTCAATTATCCATTCAGGATGGGAAATTATTTTAACTATTTTTCAAGTTTAAAATTTTAGTCATTATTTAATGATGATATTCAGGAAATTGGCTGGCCCAGGACTCAAAAATTTTCTTTTAATAATGGGATTACTGTAAATAAGTTAATATTAGAGTAAGTCTCTATTCTGAAGGAAAGGAACACAGGGAAACATTTCAGATAGTTTAAATTTTAACAGACTGAGCTATTTTGTATGTAATTTAATATGATTTACAAATGAAAGTTTTCATAATATGCTAAATTATTTTAAATGTGGAAATATTTAAGCTTTTAGGTTTGGAGTTCAATTTTTTATTGGGACAATTTGTAAAATAATCACATTTTTCGAGATATTCACGTATTATTAGATTATTTCCCCTTGAAAGTTGCTTAAAGAATAATTAGACGATATACTTACATCTTTCTATGCAAGAAATAAGTTAAAAATAATACGAGGAACACGATTTTTACACAATCAATTAGTTTTTTCCTATCTCACTATGTAATTTAGTAAATCTTAGCAAAAAAAATCAAAATCGAAGAAAATGAAAACTATGGTAGCGTAATGAATGTGGACTTTTTTCACCTCAAGCGATTAATTTTACGTTTCCTCCTCTTCAGACCAGTGCAGGTTTGAAGGCATCGATCTTGAAAGCCACCAAAAGATTTTTAATGGTATTTCATTTGCTTAAAACACAAGAGAATCATCCCTTTAACGAGCTCTGCAGAATGATGGCTATGAATTGTATTTTTTTTCCAAGCTTGAACATGATTTAATGAGGTTTTTAACTCGAAACGGTTTGTTTTGAAGGACCTTTAGTCAAAGGTCATTCGATCGTTATGAGTTCTCGTGTACAGCATAGCAGAGCAGGAAACTTGGGACGAGGAGAGTGCTAAAGTTAAGAGCAATGGGAAGTCAGGGCTGGTGGAGAAAAATAGGTTCGAGCCGTCGAAAAATCTACTGCGGGAAGTTGACCACAAGTTCCACAAAGGGATTTCTTGTCCGGCAAAAAGGAAATGGGAGGGATTGTTGAGAGCGAGGAGCGGGGAAGTGTGATGGAGCACCAACTATTCAACAAGCCGTGTCCAAGTCTTTCCTCTGCTCACTCCGCAGAATCCAGACCCTTTCTGCCCCTCCCCCCTTTAGCCCTAACGCCACGCGTTCCTCCTCTTAAAATCCCTTTTTCTTTCTTGTTCCTTATCCTAAGACCAACGTCCTCCTTCTGCTATTTAAGTACTAAACTGAGATTATCTATCAAGCTGTCTCTTCCAAGTTGTCTCTCGACATTGCTTTACAGACATAATTCTTCTACCCTGAGAAAGAATTATTTTACCCAAAGGGTGAGTGAGGAAAGAACCTCTACAATTGGACGCGTCATGTGGCGGTAATTCTGCATCCCAATTACTCGATAATGTTTACAGAAAGCACATTAATTCTTCGTCGATTGAAATCTGAAGTTTAGTATTTGCAAGCAATTCATATTTCCACTACATCTAACACTTCAGTTATCTAAAAACTGGCTTCTATTTCTGTTCCACTTATACCCCCCTTATCCGTTTAAACTCATCATTCTCAGTTTTAAACTAGATGTATACTAACTTTAGTTAATTAACAGTTTATAAAACTACCAATTTATAATATATTAATTTTGTCAATAATCAATTCTTTTATCTATAATTAATATCGTTTTTTTCTTGGGTTCCTTTAGGTAACACAGTCTGTAGTACTCATGTAACCACGTCTCTAATATGCACGGATTGCTAGTTACTTTTATTTTCTGCACTGATAATATATTATATTTTCCATGGCGCAGCTCAATTATACCATCAGATTTTCTGTTACTTTTTAGTTTTGATTTAAAACTGCCGAGGTGGATGGAGGCCCTAAAATACGGATTATTGTTGCACGTTTTTTGATGACCTTTATATGTGATACTGTCGTTCAACCTAAATTCATCGATTATTTTTAAATTTGCAGATGTGCTTCTATCAAAATATTTATACCGTTTGCGAAAAGATATCATGAATTTTTCATAAAATACATCGAGATTTGGCCAATTTATATTCTCTTTCCCCTTCATAGCCATCTGACTGTTTATTATAATAATCGTCATCTACAGAGTATCTTGTTAAACGTTTAAAAAATAAATATTATTCTTGAAGGAGATGGCACCGATTAGAAATTTCCAATTGCTTCATAAAAACAATGGATGCTGCAATGGATGCCTAACCTGGAAAGTCAGATAGACTTAATTATTTTAAAGAAACTAGTAACATAAATACTATGTCATAGTAGTAAATCATCGGCGGTCATCTTCAGAAGTGTAGTCAATATTTGATAGAGCCTCTTAGGTGCTGAAATTTGTGGCGACCCAGAGGGCTCGAGTTCAAATCCCGGAGGCGGCAGATATTTTTCAGTGTCATCCCGATCCCTACTTGAGGTGCTTTGTGGAGAGCACTTAGAGTGAGTACGACGTCCGTCGGATGGGACGTTAAGCTGCGGACTCCTAGGTGCCTTTCGGCAAAAGTAGGCTAATGCCGACGCCGGGTTACTCTCCTCCCTTTTTCCTTTCCTGTCCATCCCTAATGGTGCAATTGACCTCTGCTGTCGGTCGTCTTACCTAAATACTACTACAACAAAATTACTATGTCAAAATTCTCAAAAAAATACGTTTATAAAATTCTTTTTCAAGCAAGAAACGTTTTGACCTTCACATATTACAGTGCATTAACTCCTTTCATTAGAACCAGTTATTTCAAGTAATAAAAGGATCCCTAAGTAAGGTCCCGAATTCGTTCTTTGAAACTGTTATCCGTGTATTATAGGCTCGCAACGTGCATTCCATCCTCTTATTGGGTTCTTCAAATGGGATTCGCAGTGCACGGTCCCCCGCCATGTGGAACCCATCACTCAGGGGCCCCGAGCCTCATCTCACCAATCCACATTCTGTCCAAAACTGCTGCCCCCCCCCTTTCCCCATCCACTCTCGCCCATAATTTCCCCCTCTCCCGCCCTCCAATTCCCAATTCGCCTCCACCACCCCGTTGCGGAATTAGACCACCCCCAGGGGCTCCGCGGCGGAGTCCTTTCACCATTCCGCCCGCTCGCGCTCGTTTGTACGGATGCCTGGGGAGGGCGCGGGAGGGTAGGCGGCGGTTTGCGGCGAGCCATTGCACCCATGGCGCTTGACGGGGCATCTGATTCCCGGCGAAAATTCCTGGCCCGAGCGGCCCGAAAGAAAACTCTTGATTGTAATTCGGGCGGGAGGAGGGGGAGAGCAGGAGGACCACGGGCCAGATGTGGAGAGTTGTGATGGAACCGCTGAAGGAAATTGACCGGACGGGAGGCAGTAGCGTCGCCGGTATCGTGCGACCACGACACTTTATGCGCAAGCTAAATTTTCACCGTATCGAAATCTTAAAATTTTTGTATGAATGTATGTCATGAGTGCGCTTGGAAATCACGTGCTATTTCAATCAGGCTATTAATTGCGGAGTAAATTGAAAGAAAAGCTTTTTGAAATCGACCTAATGATGTTTATTAATACGGCCTAGGCATAACCGCGCTATGGCATCCGCAGTGAAGTGAAGATGGCATAAAAAGTCAAAACCTATGTCATATTCACTTAAATCATTAAATGGATTTAAAAAAGTTTTTTTTCATTACTTTCGTGATGGATGATATCAGTAAAATGAAGCCTAAACCTCTCTCCTACATTGAACTTGTTAGATTATTTACTAAACCATGTAAATGTATTAAAGATAATGCTTTATTTTAATACTCGGTGAACAAGGTGTATTTAATGTGAGGAAGTCTTCGATAATTCATACTACTTGCCGTAGCAATAAATACGAGGTTCAATGCCTTACGAGAAAAGAATTCCTTGATAAACCAAACTCAACCGTATTGTCAAGTCGGGCAAAGTTCTGTTCCATAAATTTATTACCAAAGACTGGGAGTTCGTTTTCTGCCAGTATTCGGCTAAAAATAAGTTTTTAAACGAGCAATCGGAAAACAGTTTCTTTGGTATAATGGTTTTAAGAGTAAGCGTAGAATATGCCGTATATTCGACTGATAAATTTCCACACTTTTCGATTGTAGTATAATGTAAAAAGTAATTGAAAATGGGAATTTTAAGCATCACAGTTCAGAATGTCTTCAGTTCTTTTTATTGTCCACTCTGTCGTAAACTAGAGAAATCGCCTTTCACTTCCTTCACACAAATTACGATCTCGTATGTCAAGTTCTGATTTGTTTCATGACGATTAACAAGTTTGTAAATACTTATTTCCATTTCGATATGATGGACAGTGTTTTTTAACCCAATTGTTATTTTAAAATGCTAGAGGATAGCGAAATGCATCTTGTTATTAATGCTATAAAGAAAATCTTCTCTCTGTTGAAGAAAAGAGACTATTCAGCCATTAGGAGCACGTCCCTGAGTGTCTGCAACAGCGTTGAAAACTCTCGCTGGCCCTCCTCGTCCTCGAGCGCATATCGCTGTCATCGCCTTAATCCCTTTGTGTTTGTTCGTGAGAGCCAAGGCGACGTGACGCCTGCCGTCTGCCCCTGCAGACGTCGCATAACGTGCTTCCGATTTCAAATCCACGACGCATGGGACATTTTTGATGGTCCATCACTCCCGTCTCCTTCCAAATGTGCCCGTTTATTCTGAAATTGACCACCAAAATAGGTACTTTTTTCCTTGCCACCTAATCAGAGAAGGGTTGCTATTTATATATTGAGCCTTAACAACACTTAAGTGCTTTGGGCGCCATCTGACGTTTCCATCTGACAATTTGACCATTTTAACGCTAACTTTCTTCAGAATATTTTGTCGTTTTATTTTACCTTGTGTTGTTTACGGTGACTCGAAAATTTTGTCTTAGCGAAAATATGGAGTTAACTCGTAAACATTTTTTCGCGATGATTTTTCACAGATCGGCTGAAACCTATTTGACTGGTCAAAACGTCGAATTAATAGGTCATCCTCCGTATAGCCCTAATTTAGCAATAAATGACTTCTTTTTATTCCCATTTATCAAGAAAAAATTGCGTGACCAACGTTTTTCGGCGTCTGAAGAAGCCGTTGATTTATTCAAAAACCATGTTTTGGAGGTACCTCAAACGGGGTGGAAAAAGAGTTACGAAAATTGGTTCGAGCGTATGCAAAAGTGTATTGATTATCATGGAGAATACTTCGAAAAATGATAAAGCCATTTTTTTAAATAAATTACCGTCTTTTCATTATTATTATTCATTCAGGCTGAAGATATAAATGGCAGCCCACGTATCTACAGTGCGGACTATCCTTCATTTCTTAGAATAAATAAGATTACTTTTATCTTATATATAAATGGGACTACAGTTTATTGAAAAAAAGCAATTATTGAACAATTTTTGCTTGAATAATTGATGAAGTATGCATGGTCCAATTTGTTTGCAAGTTTATTTGAAGGAAGCGTGTTACTACGTTGAAATGAATTCTGACATTTTACCACTTTTGCCTAGCGATGAGACCCATAGCATCCTGTCATTTGAGCATTCTGTCACTCGGCTGTCATAGGGGACACCTACATTAATCAAGCTTAGAACGTGAATCAGCTGATCAAATAAAAAATTAATTCCAATTATTCTAAAAAAATATTATTTTTCTTTTTTAAAAAGAAAGAATCAAAAAGGCTTTGCAAAAAGGAAAGAATTGATTACTGTCGACTCATTTCGCTGCACTGTACTGATCACCTCAAATGTGCTGGAAGTCTTTTTGATTCTTTCTTCGTGCTTTAGAAATAAATGGATTTTCACAAAGTATCGCCCTCAACTATCTCTAAAAAATTTCTTTTGTTCTTTTGACGAAGCGATGCTCTACCCTATTTTCCACATCTCATAAACATTTATTAATTCAGTCAAAATGCCGAAATGTTATACGCTAAAAATTATGTTTGCTCCCAAATTTAGTCATGGTGCAAAATGTCTTCCAATTGAATGAAAATTACTGTGAATATAAATTCAAAATTGCAGGATCCCTCTTCACTTCCATCAAACGCAATTACTACCTCATGAGGAGAACTAATTTAGAATAAAGGTTTATAATTTCTCAAAGATTTAGTTGAGATTTCAAGAAAAAATTCTAGCCGTATTACATATATTAAAATGCTGATATTTTGATTTTAGTAACCTCTATTCCTCGTTTAATTATATGCTAGAGCACAAAACCAGGTCCCATTCTCAGATATCTTTTCTAATGTAAGCTACTCATATCGAAGCACAATACGGTATAGTATGGTTCTTAGGTTAAACCCTACATTCACTGATACTATTTATGCCTCAAATTTCTCAGTCATGATAAAAAAAATTCAACAGATTCAGGAGAGATGTAGTGAAAGTTCGTCATAATGAGAAACAAATTTGCACTTTTCCACAGATTTCAACCTGTGGAAAAGTGAAAATTTGTTTCTCATAATGATAAAAAAACTTGAAGTTTACCATTTGGTGTTACATCTAATGATCAAATGGCCTATAGCAAGAGAAAATGGCCGTCAATGTTGATGAAATCAAAAATAGAAAAAATTCCGATGACAGGATGTAGCAGTTGCCGTCTGACTCCAAAAGATACGTAGTATCAAAGTAGGTTTAATAGATTCTAACTGATATCACAAATGACGACAACTAAAAATGTATTAATATTCTACTGTGCCATAAATTTCTCCTAAGGCTATTTAATATCCCTAAAAAAATGTTTCTATTATTATATTTATTTATTTAAAAGATTTTTCATTCATTTCATTTTTTGGCAAATTTATAAGTCAAAATGCTAAACGAGTTTAAATTTGAATTATTTGTTGTTAAATTTGAGGAATACTATATCATGTGCTTGGAAAAACAGAGAAAAGCATATGTTCGAAACTCAAAGAATTGATGTCGAAAGACATATCGAAAGACCATCAAAACGAAACATTGGGGAGCGGACATAGGTTGCCGCGAAACTGCAACAAAGCCAGAGAGGGCTGAAGCTGGTCAAGCGCAGTCAAAACTCATGAAGGTATTTATATAACCGGATAATACGCACAGGGATGATAAAAGCCAGAGTTTTCCCATTTCTTTCTCTCCAGTGTTCTCATTTATGAACGACTTAACGTAGAGTTCATATTTAACTGACCCACCTCTCTTTTAATTTTCCCCCAAGAATCAAAAGAGCAACCTAAACTTCTTCCCCCAAATCAAAATTTCCTGCGTTTATTTGAAAGAGAGAACTGCAAAATATCGTTGACTTAAATAGACGCAACCTTTCTATGGTCAAAATAAGAATACGAATCACTTTGCTTCCCCCTCAAGCCGTGATTCCCACGCAAACTGGATGTGATATAAATAACGAAATATGGAATTTCAAATCACCGTCGGTGAAAAACTTGATCTTTAAGCATGCACCTGTCTTTTCAATAAGTTATGTGCTGAGTTAAATAAAATATTGCGAGTGTGGCTTTATGGCAACCCTCCCCCCCCTCTCCCCGCCCTTTCCTAAAAAAATCATTTGAAACTTGCTGGCGAATTCCGTGAGCGAAAAGCTACTTGACGGCACACGCTTACACAACGCCGGAAGTCACCCTCGAACTCCTTGAACGGAAACTTTTTGAGTTGTTAATCCAGTTTGAAAAAAAGGCAATTCATGTTGAAGCGCGCACCGTCCTTATATGCCCCAACGGCTTTTTGAGCTTTTCTACTTAACAGAGTAGTTTGCTTATTACCGAGTTCCCCCCCATCAAATAATGTTAAAGTCAAGTCACTTCCCTTCAATCAACAACTTCTAACACTTACGTTCTGTAGTGGCGTGCAGGGATTTGCAAAGTTCGTCCTCGACTCGAGTGCGCATGCGCACAAGTCGTAGCCCGCGGGAATTAATTTGAGTGCTCTTTCTTGTGTGGCATTAGGAAAGCTTCCCGAACGAGCCGGAGCTCTGTTCTTCGTCTTCTTAAAGGTCCGTCGAGAAATGTGAAAGAAAAGGAAATTCAATTTTGATCAATTCAGTAGAAGGATCTTCCGTATTTACGTATTTTGCTACCTGGAAGGATGGATTTGTGAAGACTGTTTCTTGGCGGGGTGATAAAATATATATGGCAACTTTTCAAACACCCAATGGTTGAATATTCACGATTTCCGATTGACTTTTCTGATCGGAGTAAAATTTCAATTCGAATAAGTGAATTTAATATACGAGGGTTAATTAGCTAATCATGCCACAAACGGATTCTATGATAAATATTTTCCAGATATTGAAATACTCACTTTGACCTTGCCAGATTAATTTACTAAATAATACCTCAAATAGCTAAATTTCCTCAATGCGGTTACTTTTATGATTTATCTCATCCATATTCCAGGAGTTGAGGATTGTAGAATTCTACCAAGCCAGTCATTTTCTACACAAATTACCAAAAAATTAATACTATTCTTCCATTATCTCGTTCATTACATGCTTTTTTTCCTGAGTTAAGACATATTTTCACCAATTTTCCAAAATTACTCTTGTTACCTCCGAATATCTCTGGTCAATGGTTGCTTAGGAGTCATAAAGCCTGTTCGAAGTATTTGGTATCTACGCGATCGACACAATTGGTATTTATAATTTTAAATGAAACAGTCATGCCTTTTGTGACAGTTTGGTAATATCAACTGAAAAATGTATGGAAAAATAACCGCGACATTCAATTTATCGTGTATGTAGTATGTGCGCTCATTACAGCATGAAACCATCCTGACTTCCCTGGTTTGCTCCATTTGAACTCAGTTCCGTAAATCCCTTTTTATCCCTCCGCCTCTTTCCTCTATCATTTCCCCAGTCCCTTCCTTTCTGCCCTCCGTCCTTGATCCTCCTATCTTCCACTATCCCCTTCTAAGAGCCAACCCTTCTCGCATGTCTTTCCTCCTCCCAGTTGCCCGGCCAGCGCCACCATTCTGTAGAATCGGTCCCCCTTAATTCCTCCTCCACCTCCATCCCTTCTTCTTCCTCTTTTCTTTCTCTCCTCTCTCTTTCTCCCTCCCACACCTCCCATTCATTCCGCTTGCCCATTCCATTTCGGTTTCCTCTTTCTTTGCCCCGCGTCAACCGCTTTTTCCGCTGCTTTTTACCCCTTTACCTTGCCCCTGCTATTGGTTCAAGTCAAATCGGGGCGGAGGTAATTCCATTCCCCTCATTTGCATTTCATTTCCTAATAATTTACATTTCGGGCTCCTTTTTTAAACTTTAGTGGTGTGTAAATCCGAGGCTACCTTTAGTTCAATGTACTAGGGCACTGAAAAACTTCCGGATTGAAAGCAAACGAATCTGCATTGGTTACCCCGAGTTTTATTTACTCGGATATTTTCGTAATTCTTGATGTTGCATCGTTCCTGTGCTGGTAAAATACTACACGCATATATCTATCTTCCGTTGATGAAACGGTGAACCAGTTCTGTATTTTTTTAAATCAAAACTAATGGTCGTATAAACGAAAAAACTGATGTTCCACTATCCAAATTCTCATTGCCTTCGCATTATTCTCTGGTCTTAATGTGAAAACATTTCAGTAATTAGTGGGCACATCGGTACTCATAAAACTTTTTGTGTCGCGGGTCACATGATGTAGGTTTAGGGCTTTTTATGCCAAATGTGCGTCATACATTATTGGCCTTTTTATTTTTATGCTGCTATTAGTATGGGTAGTGAATAAATGACATTACCAAAGATGTTATGTATCGTATACATTTTATACTCATGGTTTTATTAAATGCATACCTTTTTTGCTCGTGCATTTTTATGCTTACAAACTAGTTTTTTCTAAAGTAATACGTATTACTACATGTATTTTTGGCAATTTTTACACATCTTAATGCATGTAATACAATTGAACATATTCATACAATTGAGATTTTTTGCTGTTCTTAAATCAATGAGTCATAAAAATGCGCTTTTCCAGTTAAAGCTTTAGGATTTTTTTTCATATTTCATTGAGTGCGTATTCAAAATGAATTTCAGGCAAAACTGGATCAGTTCAAATTCTTTTCAATCACTATTCATTGCCTTAACGTCTGTGTCCTGATTGTATGTATTGGTGTTTTAGATCGTAGAGATGAAGGAAACGAGATATGAAAAAAGTCTCTATTTTTCATGTTTCCTTACGGGGACCTTGAATATCTGGCCTCCAGTGATGAATTAGCTTAAACCTTCTTTCATTCGAAAGCTATGAACGATACCAGAATTCTAAGAGACGCAGATATAATCCTCTATCGGGCCATAAATCCAAGGCCACTGGTCCTTTGCGCTATCTCCCTCCTTCCATCCTTCGTCCGCCTGATTCCAACCCTCACCTCCCCACCCTCCCCTCTCGCTGTCTCATTTTCAATTCCATTCCCTAAACCCTTGTCCTTTTCCCTCCAAACCCTTCGGACGGGCCGACCTAACCCCCGTGGTATCCTTCTTTGCCCCGACACCACGCCACCCCGCGGTGTCCCCACGGTCCCGCTCGCCCCGCCCCGCGACCGCCTGAAGTACCCCTAAACCCATCACATCCCATTGCACCGTGCGCCAGAACATGCCAAACCCATGTCCCCTCCTCCTACCCCCGCCGCGACTCCAGCTTCCAGCAGTGTAACTTCCTCCATTGCCCATACGCGCCCTGCACCAAACCCCTCGCGAAAATACATCCCTCACTTACTTCCACATTTTATTTTCATCAGTATCTCAGCCTGGAGTCTGGTTAAACACGTTTCAGGTTACCCTCAGCCTGGAGTCTGATTGACTGAAATTCCTAACGACCTAAATAAAGAATTTAATCCACTGAGCGTCCCCTATATATCCTTATCGCCATTTAATTCTGAAATAAGCTCAGCGGTACCGATAAAAAGAATGTTTCTTTTCTGTCCAAGAGACCCATGTTTTTGTAGGGTGAATGTAAATTTGAAATGGCTATGGACATCGTTCGTGGGATTTATAAACGATATACTATTCCACGGAAATACAAATTTATTGCGATTCGTTTTTATGCAGTGTACCATCATCAGGCGATTCTGACGCACTGTGTCGAAACTGGTCGCAGTACATTAATATTTGTATGGAATAGCAATGTGTTTTTATTCCACACGCATTAAGATGTCACGCAAAGGCACGCCGTCCGCCATTGCTTATATTTCAAATTGTTGATGCACAAATGTCATATAGAGCATGCAAATAAAATAATCAATGACATTGTAACAATATTTAAAAAATATTTTATTCGCTACTCTTTATATGCACTCATATGCAGATCTAGCGAAAAAAAATGCATCCATAGTTTTGATAAGGGTGTTTTCTTAAGAAATAATGTTATTATTGTTTTATTGAGAAAATAAAAAACAAAATGACAGCTTAACTGAACTTATTATATTCAAAGTAATTAAAAAGGTTTTTATCAATATTTTAACACGATCAGATATAAGCGTTCATATTGTCTTAATTAGTGCCCTTTGGTTATCAGTATTTCGCTAATTAAGACGACAAAAGTCAAAATAGAGATTCCAATCTAGGAACATTGGTGTTTTGGTTTAATTTAAAGGCTTGGTGTAATGTATTGCTAAAGGCATAATGTGGTCTATTATTAATGCAACAATTTCAGAGTTAAAACGAGGTTAAAGCCAACTTTAAACACTTATGGTGTTTTCACTTTGACAAATTCCAAAGAAACTGCGGGAGATGCCGCAACAGTACCTTTTAACGGAGTCATCCGCTAATGTGCATTTCAATGCAACAATTAAGTGAAAACACCATAAGTGTTTAAAGTTGGCTTTTAACCTCGTGGACTGTGGCGCCTCGCGCACGACTACGAATGCCTGTGACATTGTATGTACGGTATTTCGTCACAACATCTTGTTCCTTTAAAAGCCCCAAAATTTCAGAGTTTGAAAGGACGCCTCGGTAGCTTAAGTGGCTAAAGCACTCGACCGGATATTGAGGGATCTGGGTTCGAATCCCAGTCAAGGCGAATGATTTTTACGCTCTGAAATTGTTGCATTGAACTGCACATTAGCGGATGACTCCGTTAAAAGTTACTGTTGCGGCATCTCCCGCAGTTTCTTTGGAAGTGGTCTATTATATTTACTAAAATATTAGACTTATTTTTAAGTAATATCTTTGTCTTGTTTTTTGATAATAATGCAAAGAGAACCTTGATTTTTTTTCTTTTTCAAATTTTGAAATCTCTCTTCGGCCACCAGCATGCCATGCCATACCATGCTCTAACAGTGAGTTTTTAAAATCGTTTCACCCCGGAATTTCCGTCATTCTTTGTATACGCCAAAAAACTACAATTAGTGGAGCATAGACGAAATCCACCGTCCAAATTCCTCTTCAATTATTTTTTCTTTATCATAGATAGACTAATTTGACAGCATAGGCTAAAAGCAGTGAACCCAAACACAGCCGGTACGTACTCCAAATTTCTCTCTGCAAAATTCATGCTGCCGATCATGCCACAAAATGCAACACTTCTTGAAATTGTCACGTATTTGATCTTCGGCAGCATCTGAATGAAATCTGGTATATAATAAAACCAAATATACTTGTTAATTTGTCTTTCATTCGGAGTAACAACAAAAATGGTTATATTCTCGAGGCCGAATAAAAGCGTGCAAGTTGTAATCCGACTTCGTTTAATACGTCTGCAAAAAAAAGGAAGAATATAATGGGTAACGGCGAATGGATTTTTCTGCTTTTATTTCTCACGCGTATAATTGAAATCTGGATCGTAAAACTTGCGAGTTTCTAAAAAAAAACAAATGCCATCAGGTGAGCTCGTAGAGTTTCCCTTATGCCCGGGATAGACGTTTCATTTTTTTGAAGTCACGGAGTAGTTGGGGTAATTGGTCTGCCCTTGGTATACCGCCCTGCCAGAATTGGAGAGGTGTCGGTACCCAGTGACTCCTTCCCGCATCCCACCCTCCCTCCCCTCTCCCCCTCCTCTCACCCTCCTCCACACCCCCCTCTCGCTTCTTCTATGGCGACGAGGACCGGTTGCTCCTTCTCTTCTCATTGCACTATCATAGCCCGAACGGTCGACCGGTCCTCGCCAAGGGAGGAAAAAAAAAACTCGGTCGAATCGAAACAAATCCCTTTCCACCGAACGCGGCAAACGTCTGAATTATTTAAATCCTTCCCCCACCCACTCCGTGGGACTCCTCAGCGAGCGGCGATGGAAAATGGCTAGAGATTTATTATTCTGCGCGAATCATTCAGTTCGCCCGCATTATCGCCGGGTCCTTTCAATGTGAGGAGGGGATCCCGAACGCTTGACTGGTATTTGTGAGCAACTTTATGTGCAGTCCTGTGCGGAGATAATACGAGAGAAAGCTTTTGGAAATAATTCAGCGTTAAGTTCCGGCCCGAGATTCATTTTCTGAGAGGTCATCGAATTGGAACTTGAGCGTGGGCACCGATCATTGGACAGTGGAATCAGAGGTCGGCTTCCTCTCGACCCCAATATCTATGACGGCAAGGGGTGTTTTTTGCAATAATAGTTAAATAGAATTCAGATTTTATTGCGCGGGTGGTTACTGCAGACAAATGCGCGTTGTCTCTGTATCGCTTTCCATACGGCAAAAACCGATTAAAGTAACGGATAGGAAAAATAGATTTGGTAAATATTTTCCAAGAGTTGGTAAACACTGTAGTGGAATAGCCTCCGGGTTTGCCCAACCCTCTGCGAATCTCATCCATGGAATTTTTTTAAGACCTGTATTCGCAAAAAAAAACTCATTCTGGACTATAGAATAAACCTGTGGAATGACCTTTTTCCCGTATTTTCCTCTTGTTTGCAACTCAAGACGAGTTCCCCTTTGTTTATCATCGCTCGTCCTTCCGCTCGCCCAGAAAGCGGCGGTATTGGATTGGTGGAAAGGTAGCCATTAAACGCGCAGTAGGATTCAGAGCCGTAAAAATGTCGACTGCGCGTCTTTCCGCGTTAAGTTTAAATCTCATCTCTCAAGCGGGGTCGTAAAAAGAGCCGAGAAACGATAAATCTCTTCACGATGAATCATTCTTCCCCGTTCCTCGCTCGTCCTCTCTTTGTCGAACATTCTCAGGAGGCAATCACCCGCTACAATCTTCGTTTGGATAATTACTTCATCTGGCAGCTTTACGCTCCAAAGGAAATGTTTTAACCCAAATGAAATTTCCCGTGGGCAGGGTCGTGCATTTCAATGGAGGCTGGAATGGAGGCAAGTACTCTGCGGCATTGCATACAGCGTGATCGGAAGGTTATGGGATGAATCAGGGTGGCAATCCGACTCACCTTCGCAATGCCGTCAATGAAATGATTTCCAGAATGTTATTAGTAGGATCATTTCATTTCATAATAAATAATTGTCTTAATTGATGGATATAACATAAACCTCGAATTTAAGTAGTGCATGATTTTTATAGGATAATCTGAATATTAACATTCCCTTCGAAAAATGAAAGCGTAGTGGATTAAATGGAATAGTTTTGAAGTTTATCAAAATGCAATTAATTCTAGCGATAATTTTGCAGTTTTACTCGTTAATATAATTCATTTTTGTCAATAAAGCTCTTTAACCCAAGATATAACTACGTAAAATAATCTGTTACTCTCATGTTTCATACCATTAGAAATTTAAATTAATCATCAGAAATTGAGAAAATTTTACCATCAAATAATTAAATATTACATCATTAATTTTATATTTAATAATTACATTTATCAATTTGGTCATATGACACGAAAACGTTCGGTAAGCAGTTTTCAAATCGGTGGGAAAAATGCTCATGACATGGCATTAAGAAAATAAGCTGTTGATAGAGAGACAGACATCACAGAGTGTGTTCCCATTTCCTTCCGATGAAATGTATTTTTATACGACTTCCTCGGATACTTCGCCGTTATAATTCATTTTGTAACAAAAACATTCAGCAGAAGCAACAGGGAAAATCAGATTTCCCTCTAAGTACTTTGCGGTATTTTATATTTCCAATTAGTCCTGAATAGCACGCCATCCATGAAATTGCACGTGTACTCTGAATTCCAGCATTTTGCGTTATCAGCTAAAATATAAATCCCGATCATATTAAAATGTTTAGCCGGTTTATCTCAACAGTATTCCGTCTCTACTCAGTGCAAGATAAAAGGAGTCTACTGATCATCGATTGGATATGACAGGGGAAGATCGGAAAATTCCAAGCCTCCGCTACGGTAGACTGCATCTTGCAGAAAAGGGATGGGAATTAATACCCTCAGATCACTTCTCTTCATCACATTCTGTAGATTCAAAACTCTGTCCCTAATCCTTCAACTTGATGTGATTTCGTACATTGCGTCGGTATTTTAACTTCACTGAGGCATAATTTCTCATAATTTATTCCAACGTTGACATGTTTAGTAATAGTCTGTATACATTTCAAACTCAACTCTCGATTGATTACTGCGTGCCTGGAGCAATGTGCGGCGATTGCTCTCATATCCCTTCTTCCCCTGATCTCATCGGTTTCCGAGTTAGATTCCCATCTTCCTTCAGAACTAACATTCTTCGCATTACCTCTGCGTACCCGCCCAACGCCGTTCCCACACCCGTACACCGGAATTCCCTTCCCCATTGCTTTTACTTCCCTCCTTCGATTCTCTTCACTCAGCTCTTCCCCCTGGCCCTTGTCAAATCCTTCGACAACTTATACAGCCTAACACCAACCAATTCCTCCCTCACAGACCCTTTAACGCTCCGGCGGTTCTCTCCGTCTTCTCGCTTCACGTCCCTCATTCCATCTCTTTCACCCTTTCCCCCTCCTTATCAGGGATCGTCTTCTCCTCTAAGGGATCTGTTATCTTATCCTCTGGGTGAAATATGTCGTAGTACCCTGAGCTTAAAAGAATGAGTTGAAATTTCTCGTTGAAATATATTCCATTTTTTGTTTCCATCGGCCTTCATTTCTTTATCGTAATTAACTATTTGAATTATGGAAGGTTGAGCAAAGATGCTGGCGCGAAGTATCTCGTGGCTGGAATTTACGTACATTCGATAATATCAGAGGGATACTAATTAGATTATTTGATGTATCCTTAAGATTAAAACATGTACTATCTTTTGCATCAGACGCCGAACGAAGTAGTCTCATTTTCACATTAATGGCCGTACCTGACTATCCAGATACCATTTTATAGTTAAATACGCTTTACTTGAATTGAATTGTTTATTAACACCCGAAACAGGTGGATCCTCTCTCGGGAACACGTTTTTTTTTTGTTTTGCGGGTTTAAGCAAAGAGTACACATGGACTTAAGCCAATCTCAATGAAAAATTTACTATGTCAAATTCCTTTTTCGCCAAAATTGAGATGAGATTTCTACTTTTCTTTGGATAAAAAAGAGGAACACATCTGCTTTTCCTCTTATCCTAAAGCGTTAATAAAGAGTAAAGTCATCTACCAAAACCCTGATAATTTAAAAAAAGTGCAATGTTTTGTTTTATTTAGCCATTGTGATGAAGATAGAATTACATGAAATGGTCATCTTTCTAGGGAAATGGTAATAAATGAGAATCCAGATCGCCTCTGTTTTTGCCAATGTTTTCTTTTAACTCTTATCATAAATGGATTTTTTTCACAAAATTCAGTAAAATATACTAAAGAATAGAAGGCTAAATTCTCAATTTGCCTCAGAAAATATTACTGATTCGCGTAAAACTATTTGTGCCGACTGATATGGGAAAAAAATTACTTTGTCTCAACGCAGACCACAATGATTATGAAACCCTTGCCCTATCAAATGTTTCGCACCGTGAAACACCATTAACAACACAAATAAGACCTCGAATAATACTCAGATCATGAATTTAGCACTTAATTATACCTTAGTCTAAGATTTTATTGAAAATATGTTATTTGGTAACCTGGCATTAAACTTCATTATCACAGATACTTATATTATTGCCCAAGCGAATAATTGAGTATTTAAAACTTTAATGGCAGAAATTCACCAAGGAAATGTCTTGATTTTTTAATAAGCATGGATGAAAGTTGCAGTTGGATTGACTAAATTTTCAATGTATTTAAAATTGTTCGTCCCAGGGCAAGTTTCAGTGAATTTTAGCTTCGGAGATCCGAGCAATGGCACACAAAAGGAATAGAGAGTATGTTCATTAGTGAAACGTTTATTTGCTCTTAAATTGCATGCATTTTTAAAACATTAAACACAATGCTAAGGTAGAAATTATATATATACATATAAATAAATATTATATATATACATATAAATATGTATATATATATATATATAAATATATGTTATTTATATATATTATTAGGTAATCTACCGGTTAAGGTAGTTTTTGGATGGACAAAATTTCTAATTCAACAATTTGTGACCCCCAGCAAAACACAACGTCCTATCCATACTAAAGAGAAAGACTCGTACTTTTCCACACATTTTATTAGACGGTACCGTCTAATAAAATCAGTGGAAAAGTACGAGTCTTCCTTTTTAGTATGGATATTAAATACTTCCACGAAGTGAAGCCTGAAACAATTGAATTGAATTCACAACGTCCCACTCTACATCAGGTCCCTCTTCATCTCTGAGTACTTTCTTCCTCCCTTCATCCCGTCCAACATCCCTATCCTGTTCCTCTTCCCTTTCCTCGTTTGCCCAACATTCTCCCCTCTATCACAGTCTTCAACATCCCACTGCCGCTCAATACCCCCCTCAGCCACTTTTCCTGCCTCCATAGGATTGCTCCCAACAAACCCCTCTCTTCACCCACCATACGAAGTACTTCCTCATTTGTTTTCTTCTCTGTCCATTTCACCTTCTCCATTCTTCTCCACACCCACATTTCAAAAGCCTCCAATCTACGTCTATCCTCCTGCTTCAATGACCACGTTTCCGCGCCGTACATAGCTACGCTCCATATCAAAGTTTTTACGAGTCTTTTCTTAATATCCTTACTCAACGTCCCTATCATCAACTCCCTCCTCCTTGTGAAAGCCTCTTTGCCTAGCGCAATTCTTCTCCTTACGTCCTTACTACTTTGATCGTGTTGGTCCAAAACACTTCCGAGGTACGTAAACTGTTCTACCTGCTCTAGTTTATGCCCTTGTATTTTAATGTTCACCTTAGCCTTTTTCTTTCTGGAAAATCGCATAACCTTTGTTTTATTAATATTGATTCCCATCCCATACCTGTCGCACTGAATTTCCAATTTACTCAGCAATTCTTGCAACCCCTTGGCTGACTGACAAACTAAAGCTTGGTCATCAACAAACCTAACTGATTTTATGAATTCCCCGCCCACCTTCATTCCTACCTCCAGTTCTTCACATGCCTCTTTAATCATTTCCTCTGCATACAGGTTGAACAGCAACGGTGATAATGGGCAACCCTGCCTTACACCCCTTCCTAACACTGCCCATCCTGACTCCATGTTTCCCACCCGCACCTGAGCAGTCTGAGACATGTACAGGTTGCGGATTAGCCTCCTTTCCCTCCAATCTATTCCTATTTTCTGCAATATACTCATTAGTTTTTCCCAATTCACCCTATCAAACGCTTTTTCGAAATCTACGAAACAGGCAAATACCTCCTGGTTGTGTTCTATATTCCTCTCGATTAATAATCTCATTACTGCAATGGCATCACGCGTACCTCTCCCCTTCCTAAACCCAAACTGATCATCCCCTAAGTAATCATTTGCCCTACTCTCTATCCTTTTGTTTATGATCCTGAGAAAACTTTAGCTGCGTGGGATATCAAACTTATTGTCCTGTAGTCCTCAAATGATGTAGCCTTTACCTTTTTCGGAATAGGAACTAAAACTGATCTCACGAAGTCTTCCGGCCAGATTCCTTCCTCATAGATACTACGAATCAGCCCATATAGCCTCTTCCTCCCACATTTTCCTAAACATTTCAATATTTCCGCGGGAATGTTATCCACCCCCACGGCCTTATTTAGTTTCATCTCCTTTAATGCCCTTCCTATCTCATCGTCTATTCTGTCTGGACCTAAGCTATCTTCCTCTACGTCATGTTCCTTTTCTATGTCTAACTTTGTTGGTCTAAGTTCTTTACTATACATTTCTTCTATATATTCCTTCCATCTGTCATATATATGTATATATATATATATATATATATATATATATATATATATATATATATATATTGCAGCTATATTTAAGGCATAAATAATTCCAATTGCCACTAAATCAACTGCTATTATGATATTATGTCAGTTAACAAGATATCACCGATGGAAAGTCAAAATTCGAATGCATCCTCTTCACAAATGTATGCAAAACTAATTCATTTGTAGATTCTGTACTCACACAATATATTGTATCCACGAATTTGTAACGTGTCTCAGCTATTAAACGTCTTAAGATACCTAATTTAAACTCCAAATATTCCATATCTTTTACTGAAGGCACACCTTGTCATCGGTATGCAGACTGCAGAATTCCTTCAAAAGCTTGAAGTCACTCAAGCAGCATTTCTATTCGAATGGGTATAAATCGTGAGAGGAGCTTATCTATAGTCATGCCTCAGTTATTTCGGAAACATTATGCAAACACATTTACTGTTCACTGTTGTTCAGTTGAAATAAAAGTTTCGCGACTGTAATCCGGGGCTTATACAATCAGAAATAGTCACGCTCCAAGTCACTCGAGATAAGTATGTAGGATTCCTTAAGAATATTTTCATGAATAAACAAGTCATACTATTACCTGCTAACTTTTTGATTCCTTCGTACTATCGAGGTTGACTAACTTGTGGAATTTCACCTTAGTCATCCTCCATATTTCTTCCCTTTCGGTATCATATCGAATAATTTCTTCAGTTGTTTTTCCTCCACCTTGATGTATCTTCCGCAGATTCTCTCCTCCTCCTCGCATCCCTCTCTCCTTCTTCTTCATTCCTGACCCCTTCCCAAGTCGATTACTCTGGCCGCTTTATCTTCATCGCTCTCCAATAGCAGCATCCCACCGCTTTCGATCATCATTTCTCTGCTAATGAACACTTGTCAGTCACAGTCGTGAAAACCACGTGGAACTTTTAATGAATCCTCTCTGATGTCGACGCTGGTGCTATTTGCTTTAAAAGTTATTACTTCTATAAGAAGCCTCCTTTGCCCGCGAAACTCTGCTTAATGTTCCGGCGATTAACCTTATATAACGGACTAGATCGCCTTCTTTTATTACAAAATGGTTCCCATTGCTGAATTGTGTTATTAACTGTTTTTATTGTAAAATAAACTTAACTTGATTCTGTTCTACCTTATGACTTGCCTTTATGCCCGTTTTGTAATATTTTCGAAGCTATATTTTGTCATATATGTACTGCATGTATTTGTAAATTAATATAGTATATAATATATAATATTTATATAGATATTGTGTGTAATTGTCGTAATTTTGTGAATATTACTAATGTTTCTGGTGCATCTTAAATAATACTGGCGAATATAAGCTTTTAAAATTTTAAATGCCTCAATTCTCTTAAAACCAATGGCAAAGTTATGATAGCTATTATTTAATATTTTCTTACTTCTATTCTTCAGCGATACTTAGTGCACTAGATTAATCACAAACAAGCTGTTTCTTAGAATAGGGTCTCAAATGTCTTTAATGAAATATTTTTTCGTGAAGACGTTCAGTCTAATTTATCCAAACGTAATAATATCCTCTTAATATCGCAGAACATTCAGACGTATTTAATAGCACTGTTTCAGAAATGTAAAATATTTTTAGTAGAAAATATTCTTTTCCACATGTAATTAGAGTTTTACTAGTATTTATTGGTAGCTTGACTACATGATGTTTTAAGGGTATCAAATGGAGTATTTTTTAATAGGCTTTAATTTTTTTAATTCTGTACATTCGACTTCAAACTTCATTATATAATACTTCCGCACTCTATTTCATAGCCTATATTTAAATAATGAGTCTGAAAGAAGGATTTAATTTAAATCAGCATCATTCACGTACTTGCTACGAAGTTCGTTAGTCATCCACCATAGTTTTGTTTAACATTTGAAGGTAAACACGAATTAAATTCAATATTAAACCAAAATTCGAGTTTCCTTACTTTTTTGAGTCTTTCCACGATAAATTTAAGGAAAATAGCATTAAACTTGATCAAAGGAAATGTGAAGGATGGTGGAGGGGGATGGACTTGCATCCCTAGACGAGAGCTATTCGAGAAAGAGGGAATAGAGCCACTACCATTGTTCACAGGGCCGCTGAGACTTATTTCTGGAGAAACAGAAGAATTGGCAAGTTAAATAAATCCAGCGGCCCGTTTGAGAGCAGGCAGTCTAGAATTAGTTACATAGCCCCGGTGTTCCCGGAGGGGTCTTCTCCCCGATATCCCGATCTCAACTTCCCCATTTGTTCATCACGCCTTTCTCCTTGCATTCCCGTAGTCGAACCTCTCTCCCCCCCCCCACATCCCCACTCTCGCTCTCTGCCAGGGCCTTCCTCCACCCCCCTCCCATCCCTCCCCCCCACACCCCCACCTCATCCCTCTCCCACCCGCCGACCACTCTTAAACCTCTCTCTCCACCTGCAACCCCTCCCGCTTTTTCACTTCCTTTCCACGCATTCTCCCGTAAATATTTCTTCCCTTCGAACCCCTTTTCAAGTGAAACACCGCCCCCCTGCTTTCGCCCAGCCCACGCTCTCCGAAGGCAATTGCATCCATTCTCTTCCCTGAAACTCCTTAACTGGGCCTGCCCACCCTCTTCTTCTTAGAACTACATCTTTTATACCAAGAAGGCTTCCTTCTTCCGTTAGGATTTAGTGCGTGGAGAGTGTGTTCGCCTAAGGGACATTATCCCACACCCATCTTAACTGTTTGATTCACTCGAAAGAAGACTTTTTTCCAATTAAAATCAAAATTAAAGAGGAAGCCAACATTGCATGTTAAGCATCGGAAATATGACATGACTGCTATATATGATTTAAGTCGCTGACAGTTCCTTTATTAAATCGAAAGGAAGAGAGGAAATTGAAGCCAAACGGAGAGTTCAGATAAAGTTAAACCAATTAAATTCCTCAGAAAATTAGATCAGTTCAGGCAAGATGCCAGTTCAGAGATGATGGGATTTCTTTGGTACAAAACTTTTGCAATCAGGTCGCCCTCATCAAATCTCAAATTGACAATGAGCAAATAAATCTGATTTTGAGATCTTTTCCCGATATTCTATCCATGTTATCTAGGATTTTCTTCAATTTTGAATGCCTAAAAATAAGATTAAGCGAAGTTTCTTTCTTTCATGTCAGTAATAATCACAGTAATTAACCCGAAGGTCGGTTTAGTAGGCGATGGAAGAGATCACCCAGTACTAAGCCCTATACGGCGTGTGAAAATTCACGCATCAGGGTAGGGGGGCCAGTTCCTTTCCCTGTGCCGGTTATGGTTTCCCAGGAAGACCTGGTGCCCGAAAAATCACTTTAGCTTGGGTGGAGTTGCAGATGCCCAGAGTGCCTTGCCCGGGAATCGAACCCTGGGCCCTCTGATCAGCAGTCCAACGCTTTACCCACTGGACTACCGCGACCCACTTCATGTAAGTATCTCTGTAGAAATCATAATAATGCTAATTGATTCCAATAAAAAAACCTCCTAAGTGTTCGTAATTTCATGTAAAGTATGATTCCGATTCCCCAATCTTGTAATTATGATCTTATTCGTTATTTTATCAAATCACTACGTAGATACGAGTTCATGGCTGAGCGTTCTGTATTTCTGTAGGGGCCATAGTGTGTATAATTCCTTCTTTTGCAATTCTTCATCCATGTATATATATATATATATATATATATATATATATATATATATATATATACACACTGTGACTTCCTCATTACTCTTTAAATAAGGATTTTATTAGTGATGTGGCATGGAAACGGAGTTATCATGAACGTGGTACACTAAACTTGTTTTATTTGTAATCAGGCATAACGAGGGCATTGGCGTCAATTAGAATTGCAGACCTGCTTGCCTATTTTTTGGCTAATTTTTCTTACATTGGCTTGTATTCTCCATTAATTTTATCTTTTCTCTGTTTTATTTTGATTTTTACTCTATTTTTCATGCTTGGTTAGTCTAAGAAACTATCTCAACCTACTCTTTACTCCCGCATTCCAATCTCAAACCCACAGTGCTCATCTATGTGGAGCACGCATTAGTTTTATCACAAAACACAATTATTTATGGGATCGAGATGGGGCGGGGGCTGTCGTACTGGCTTCCCACCCAGAGGGCTCGAGTTCAAATCCCGGCGGTGTTGAATATTTTTCAGAGGTATCTCGATCCCTACTTGAGGTGCTTTGTGGAGGGCACTTTGAGTGAGCACACCGTCCGTCGGATGGGACGTTAAGCTGCGGACCCCTTGGTGCCTTTCGTAAAGAGTAGGCTAATGCCGACGCCGGGTTTCTCTCCACCCTTCATCCTTTCCTGTCCATCCCCTATGGCGTAAATGACCTCAGCAGTCGGTCGCCTCCCCTAAATACTACTGCTACAATTATTTATCTTATAAACACATTTTTTTCGAGATACTCCTCTTGATATTCCATTTGTCACTGGCGGCCAATATACAGTTAAAGTTGTAAATGCTTTCGGCTGGTCTAGCTTCAAACGTTCTGTCCTAACCAGAGTCGTACCCCGGTCAGCAGCTATCTTTAGAACAGAGCATATCATATCAGCATGAGAATTAGAATTTATGCGTTGGCGCTTATCATTTCACCTTTCAATATTTGTAATCACCTAGGTAAACTAGCATGTTAATGCCATTGACTTTTCATTTTTAATTGCCATGTAAAGATGTTTTCAAATCAAGATCTTACTGGCGAAATATAATTTTCAATCATTATTTAAGAAAAATATGTATCAAGTCTCTAACAGTTCTTGGATATCGCTGATAGCTGTGCAGTACAACATTACCGAGGTTTGTAAGTTTTCAGGAGCGTGGAATTTAAATGAATGCCTACTTAATGATGGCCCAAGGGTTTAAGCCATTTGGGCTGAACGTGCCCGATGAATGCTTTTGTTCTCCGCCGCAACGGTAAATCCGGCTGTTCCCCACGTTATACATAACCACTCGGTGGGAAGAGAAGGGAGGAAGAAATCGAAAGATCCGAAGTGAAGACGAAGGAGGGGGCAGAGGGCACGACAAAAGGGCAGTCTGGGAAGAAAGGGAGAGAAGGAGGTAGGAAACGAGGAAGTCCTTAAGGACATTGGGATTGAGACCCTTTCCAGACCCTGGGTAATTAGGAGGAAAGGGGAGTTGGGATATGATACAAGGGAGGTGGATCAAGGGGAAGGATGTTGAAGGGCGTCTTGGGGATTGGAAAAAAATAATAAGGAAAGGAAAAAGTGGAGATAGGGAGAGGGGGCGGAGCGGGCAGAAGGGAGGCGCGGAAAGGCTAATCCTAGTAGAGGGGTAAATGGGTTGCTTTTGTTTCTCGTAGGAAACCATTTTTCTTGGCGGGATTAATGGGCATCGGCGTGTAAGCAGGAGTTCGGATGATTGTCTTACAGGAATTTAAGGGTTCAGGGAGAGCACTCCTATTGGGGAGGGAGTAGATATAAGGGCCTACGACCATCTGCCATCGGGAGATACGGGAAACGACGACCCGGAACGACCTTGAGTGCGAAGTGCTTCGTGAAAAAACCTCCGTGCCAAATGTTCGACTCAGTCCTTCCCCATTCAATTTTTTTTAATGCTTCCTAATATAAGATTTCTTTTGCCGTCGGTGAAAATGTAAAATAATTTAGTCAATGCAAAGTATCGCATCGACGCAGCTTCTATCGAATCTATATTGAGCTAATACTAGCCCAACTTTACTTTCTCTTTTCTAGGTGAATTACTAATTATTCTTCAATCTATTCATTCTAAAATGATTGAGATCATTATTATGATCAGCAGTAATATACCTGGTTGGGGTATGTTTTTGATAGACCATGATTCTACACATTACTGTACTCCTAAGCCCTAGGTAGCGTGATAAAAACAGCCTTAAACCCCATACTTGATATTACAATAACTCATTCTGTAGCTTTACATACTTTTTCCTAATTTCATCGAAAGTACTTCTTCCTTTTGTCCCGCTTATCCGACATCATGCCCTCTATTACCATACTCAGCATCCCATTTCCTCTCCTCATCCCCTGTATCACTTGTCCTGCCTTCGAATTTCTCCCACAAACAATTCTCTTTCTTCTAATACCCTGCCTGGAACTTCATCGGATGTTCTACTTTCCTCCCCATTTATTCCTTGTAATATTCTCCACACCCACATGTCAAAAGCCTCCAGTCTACACTTATCCTCTTGTCTCAACGACCAAGTTTCCGAGGCATATTATACCACTCTCCACGTTAGGGTTTTCACTACCTTTTTCATAACGTGTTCACTCCAGGTGCCTGCCATCAATTACACTTTTCCTTGAAGTTTCTTTACCTAACATAATTGTTCTTCTATTCTCCTCACTAACTTTGCCACCTTCCTCTGAGGTACTTCCTAAATAAGTGAAGTTTTATCGATTCTATTCTATAAAATCCAAATTTAATGATTCTCTAAGCCTCCCTTTTTCGGGATAATCACATTAACTTAGCTTTTTCATGATTAATTTTCATCCCTTACCTGTAAAACTAATTCTAGAGAGCGCAAAAGTCATGACTGTGACTCTCTGGCTGGCTGGCTGACTTAAGCTGGATCATCTGAAAATCTAACTAATTTGAAGTTCTCTGCCATCTTTTACTCTAGTCTCCAATTCATCTCACGCCTTCTTTGCCATTTCTACCGCATGTATTTTGGAAGTAATAGGTTGTAATGGGCATCCCTGCCTTACTCCCCTGCCTAGCCCTATTCTACACTTGCTATCTGCACTGATGCTAGCAGAGATTTTACAGGTTTCAGATAAAACGTCTAACTCTCAAGTAAATTCTTATCTTCTGCAAATTGTCCAATAATTTGGCTCGGTTTACTCTATCGTTCACCTTCTCTAATTCATGAATAATAAAAATACCTCCTGGTTTTACTCCAATGCTCCTTTCTACTGTTCACATGGCTCGTTTTTCTATGGCCTCGCAACCACCCTTCCCTTTCTTAAATCAAAATGATCTTCCTCTGTGTAATACCTTTGCCGCTGGTTTAATGAAACTTTCGGTCCTCTAGTTCTCATTTACTGCTGATTTTCCCATTTTTAGGATGGATATCAGCACAACTAACATTCTTTCGGCGAAATTACCTAATAAATGCAACGAATGAGGCCATTAAAATTCTTCCTTCCCCGTTTTCCTAAATTCTTGAGTGATTCTGCAGGGATTTTATCCATACCCACAGCCATCTATTTAATTTCCTTCAATGCCTTTTCATATAACATCAATTTTTTTGGCCCTAAGCTACTCTAATCAACATTATATTCCTTTTTATGTACAAAATCACTGGCCTATTTCATATAGTTTCCCTGCATACACGGTCTGTCCTAAAAATAAATAGAATAAATCTGGAAAAAAATCATTGAAGATCAAAGTACAACTTACTAATATTCTTCAACGAAGCACCCTCGCGCATCGGCAAACCGATGCCAGTACCTCTGCCAGTCGTCATACGCTTCCAGAGAGGCGTGGGTCGAAGCCAATTCTTATTTTAATGTCCTCACTACTTTTCTCACCTTCTAAAACGGTCCCTAAATTGGTGAACGTTTCCCTGTAACTATAGGATCCGTCCCAAAAATGCGTACATTAAATCTGGGAAAAATTTATAGCAGATCAAAGTAAAAATCTCTAAAATTCTTCAAAAAACCACCCATCTTCATCAACACACCGATTTCGGCGCCTCGGCCCTTGTTGCTGTATGCTTTCTAGAAGGCGTCGACGGGAACCTCGTTCAGGCACCTCGTTACGGCCTCTTTGACGTTATCCAGCGTTCCAAAATGGTTTCATTTCAAGTTACTTTATATTCTTCCGGACAAAGCGAAGTCTGAGGGTGCTATATTGTGACTGTAGGGTGACTGGGGGAGCGTTGCCATCTTGTGCTTGACCAGGGACTCGGTCGCGAAGAAGACAGCGTGGGACGACGAGGGGTCGTCATGCAGCTTCCAGTTGGCAAAGTTAACCTTCTTGACTTTACACGTCCCCTTTTCCTGCCTACAATTTTACTAACAACTTCCTGGCTATTTTTAGTTTTTACTCCAGTTTAGTCCTCTACATTTATTTTGATATACTATTTCCCATTCTCATTGTCTTAAACTTAAAACTACCTCTCATGAGCTCTAAATCCGTACATGCTCTCGGAAAACTATGTGGGTTTATCACGCTATTTCTAAATCTATGCCTGGCAATTTTCCAACTGATATCTCCCGGTACTTCACGACATTTTCCATTCGCACCTACCTCTACTTTAGTGTTTAGGGATTAGCTATTTTTAATCTTATTCCCCAGCAAAAATCTTTAGTTTTCCCCCTGTCTGTCTTTTATTTTCCCTAAATCGATCTTGCCTACCTAATTACCGTCTTCGTGTGCCCATTATGATAAACTGTTTTTTCCAAAGACAACCGCGATCGTTTCGTCAAATTGATCAAACATACTTCTGCCTTCCTATGACAGTTTGGCGGCATGTACACTTGGCTTACCGGTAGATTGGCCGGGTCCGCCTGCTTACATTTCTGCTGCTATCATCCGCTTGACCGGGCAAGGATTTCGTCTGATGGTGACCGCAGGGGGCTCGTCTCCTCCTCTGCGGGGTACGCCCCCGCGATCCAAGTCCTGTGGTTTCCAGGATTCATTCTCATATTTGGTGCCACAATATTTTCTTGATATAAATAATCAGCGGATGGTGGTTTCCAGTTGCCTCCTACAATATTGTTTTTGACGTGACCACCACGGAATCGGGGTCAGAAGCCTTTGAAGCCAGCTCACAAAGGATCTAACGCTGCGTGGACTTCTTTTCGTCCGAATTCTAGCCTTCGACTCACGGGAAAACTAAAAGGATAAACTATCATTCTTCCCACCAGCAAAGCTCCATGGGTCATCGGAACACAGGGACCTCTCAACCGCGCCGTGATTGTGGCTCTTGGGGAGGGGACATCAAGTGAGGCGTTTTGACGAAAATGTTCAAGTTTTTCAGTGAATGTAGTATGTGTCAATTGTGCACTGTTAACTGCTGATGCTACTTGACGATCCATAAGATAATCCAAAAAATGTGAAATTAAAAATAACGCATTAAACTTGGTTGTTTTAAAAAGTGAGTTTTGGATATTTTTATGATCAAAATTGGTTTACGATTATCACACCGTCTTTTAGTTATTCTTGGTTTTTTCTTCCATTATATTTGTCTCTTGTAATTTTTTGTCTCCTTCCATATATCTAGATCAGTCCAAAGGGAAAAAAGGCTTCTGTTTCATTAAGATCAGTTAGCTGACCGGTGAGTCATACTGGTAATAGCTGATAGCCGTCAGTTTTAGGAAAAACCTTCCCGTATCATTCAATAAGTTTTACTCGATGGCTTTAACATATTTACCAGTGACCAATGATTTAAATGCGTTTTCAGATTTAAATAAGCCCACGAGTAATATTATAAGAAGCTCATATGTCATTTTTCACTTAACTTTGGTAAATTTTTCCCTCCAAACCAAAATGTATTTAACTTAAAAATATTTCAGCGAATACCCAAGTGAAAACATTTCTATAACCTGTCACATTTCCTTGAATTAGGGAAATTTGTGTGGTTAATACTTTTTTAAAGATAAAGGAAAAATTATTGCATAGAGAAATGGTAAAAATGATTACTATTCCAAAGACATAAAATTATCGTTAAGAAAAAGGGTTTATATTCAAATTCTTCTTTTAGACAGAAAACCTCCACGTTGAATCCCAATCGACAAAGCGTTGTGGCACCCCACTTCTTTTCTGTTTTTTTTTATTTTCTCACGGCACACATGATGTATTCATTATCCCCCTGGGCTGCGATAGCCTTTTGGCAAATTTTCTGTTTCAGCTGAAACGGGCCTTATGAATACTCATAGAATACCATTTGCAAAGCGCTTGGCAGCACTGATCCCATTGCACAGCAAGCTACTTCCAGAGGCTTCGCAATCAAAGGAAAAGAGAGAACAACCCGTAAAGAGGAAAATAAGTAGCCACAAATTCTCCTTTTTTTCCATTCCCCTTCAGCTGCTCCATATTGGACTGGAATGAAAATGGCAAATGAAAAAAGGAAAAGTAAAAAGTGTAAGGCTGAATATCAAATGGTCTTAAAAGCTGTCGATCCGGAATTCGAGAGAACATGAATGAAGTGCAAAAGGAAAACCTCATATAAAGCTTTACCTACTCAAGGCTAAAGCATTGCGTACTTGAGTGAGTAAGGAACGTATATTAATATATACTCATCCCAAAACGTCATTCTATGATTTAAGTGTAAATATCAAATTTTTATGAAATAATTTTAGAAGTTTAATAAAAGGGACAAGAAGACTATTTCCTAAGAGATTTTTCCATTCCTACCTCTGTTACAGAATTGCCTATGTATTTATTGATTCAATATTACTATTTATTTTTTGTCTACCGTTTAAAATGTCTTGGATGGACACAGGTGTCGACGTTACCCGCCCAACGTTCGCCTAGCAAGACAAAACCAGGCACCCTGCGCTAAAAAAACACCGTATTCAATTCTATACCCGCCACACGAACTTGAGTGGTATATTTACTTGTAAATACAGATACTGGCGTTAAAAAAGTATTTTTAAATAAGATCAATAAAAAAATCAAAAAGCAGCTCACTTGTATCTCGGTGTTCCCAGCCGCATTAATCATAGAGCGATGACTAACTCACATACTGACTTAACCTAACCTACTGGCCTACTTAAGTACTAACTTATTAATAGTTGCTTGTACTTTGATGAAATATAAGACATAAATGTGTACTTTTATGATATGTACCACCGAAATATAAGTGAGTTTCTTTTTAATTTTTTTGATTTCTTAGGCTAGTATGTGTGTATGTGCATGTGCCGGGGTAGAAACTCGCATAAAGGGCGAACACGCTGTTGGTTGGGAGGGTGGAAGGGTACGGATCACAAGCAGAGAAACGTTTCCTTGAATGAGACTGAAAACCACGGGCCTTCGACTTGCCTATGGGCTCTGCCAATTAAGCTATCATGGAGACGCAAAAGCGCTGAAATCCGCGGAGCGTGTGTATGTAACCAAGCACCCCGATTCTCCAGCCTCGGTAGCTGCTTCTCGCACCAACAGAATAATGGGCGAACACACAAGACGAAAGAATAGCGAGGAGAGAAATCGAACAGTTTCATAAATAGTAGGTACAGTGCGTTTAAATGCCCACACTTGGTGTTATACATACAGGGTGCGTTCCAAAAGTAATGCTTATATTTATTTAGTAATTTTTTGAACAGATTTGCACAAACATTTCAAATTCTTCAAAGTACTCTCCTAGGGCCTCTACACATTTTTTCCAGCGACACTGCCATGATTGTTACGTGCCCTGGAAGGCGTCTTCGGGGACCTCTCGCAAGGTCTTCGTCACGGGTGATTCGATCTCTCCTGCGGACGAAAAACGGGTTCCTTTCAGGGCTGCCTTAATCCGAGGGAACAAAAAGAAGTCTGATGGGAACGACAACGTCAGGACTATAGGGGGGTGGGGCAGCGTTGGCCCTCTGATGTTTGGCCAGGAACTCGCGGACTCGTAGCGCGTTGTGGCAAGGGGCGTTGTCGTGATGGAGTTGCCAGGTAACGGAGTTGTCTTTTTTCGTCCTGATGGCCCTTTTTTCGGAATCTGTTCAGTAAACCCACGTTGTAAACAGCGTTAAATGTCTGTCCTTTAGGAACAAACTCCTTATGAACAACTCCTTTACTGTCGGAAAAGACAGTAAATGAGTAATGAAAGTAAGCCATTTTCACTTTGGATTTGCCTTTTTGGGCTTGGGGGACTGGTCGGTGTGCCACTCAGAGCTTTGGCGTTTTGTTTCTGGGTCGTATTAAAAAACCCATGCTTCATCACCAGTGATGACGTTGTTCAAGTAATCAGGTTCATTTTGAATACGTTGCAAAAGTTCACTTAAATTTCCGCTCGGTTGGGACACGGCCGGCGCGCAGAGGTTTATAATAACTGACGTCCTGCCGCTGTCACGGCTTAGAGAACACTGAGACCGGTTTTTCAGCAAAGCTTAGCGTCCCTCCCAGCTACTCCAAGTAATTTAATCCCACTCCAATTAATAGGAACGGTGCGGGAAATTCATTTGCATTACTTTTGGAACGTACTTTTCATATAATATGATTTAATACACAAAAATGTGAAATAATTTCTGCTTATTCACGAATCTGTTTATGCCGTCATCTTTTTGCCACTAATTTTTTGCAACATTCTTTCCCTGGTTTCTCGTGACCTCATTTGACACGCATGGCCATCACTAATTGAGACCAAATATACATGCCCCGTTTGGACTGTTTGTTTGTGCGTCCACCTCCCGCTCTCACTCTTCCTCCACACCTCCAGTTCAAACACTCCATTGCTTTGACACAATCATCCACTCGACTCTCTCAACCCTGCCACTCCATACGACGCCCCGCCCTGCACCCAGGAGTCCAATTCAGTGCCCCAAAAGGAATATTCCTTTCCACTTCGTCCACTCACTTTACAAACCTTTCACTCAGCCATTTCGTCTCCCCTCTTCTCCAATGCAGTAATACGCCGCCACGCCACCTGCTGCCCCCGGGGGCAAGGGGATTTTTGGGGGGAGATGGGGAGGCGTAGGGCGGGAGAATTGGTCCCCGGGAGAACGAGGTGGGTGGAGAGGAGGGCATTGGAATAAATAGGAGCAAGTGGACGGGGACTGGCCGAGGGCCTCGTCAAGGGCGTCGGGTCCACGCTATTCAATCATCATCTCTCCCGCCCCCCCCCCCCTTAGTCCTCTGCCCGTTGCCTCTTTCCCCTTTGCACGAGGGGCGAAAGTAAATGAATCGCTTGATTTCATCGGGGCGTCTAAGCAGTGCCATTCGATAGACGGCTGGAGAGCTGCATAACGGACCTTGGAAATTAATCTATCGCACTCTCCTCATAGCAACTTCACTCTGTCCAATTAAACTTTAGTCTAACCGAGTCAACATTTGAACTTTCTTTTTGCCGTGGGAAACTAAATTGTGATTTTCCTTCATTAGTTTTTCCTGAAGAATGAAATTCCAGGATACTTAACGTTATTGATAGTTTATGGTAAGTCCTGGGAGATAACTATATGCAAAATGCTGTATCGTATCTCTATTGATAGTTTATGGTAAGTCCTGGGAGATAACTATATGCAAAATGCTGTATCGTATCTCAGTAAATTGATCCTTTTTTTAGGTATTTTCTTATTCCTTTCGAGTATCCCTTCGGATAGGGGATGGAGAATAGACCCGCAGTACTCCTGATTGTCGTAATGGGGGACCGAAAGAAGGGTGTGGACAAAACACCGAAAATGAAGCCGCAGTTCAGCTAGGGTGGCGTCCGAGGAGTCAAATGGATCCACTGCGTGTGAGTGGCCACGCCTTCTGGTTCTTGATCCACCAAAGTGTTAGCCGTATCTGGTTTCCTGTTCCTTGGCTTCAGTGTAGTCCCCTCCCGTGCCAAAGTGTATTATTTCAACGCAAACAATGATGTTTACACTGACTGCGTAGAAGGAACCAGCGAGCCACTAGCCGACTTCATTCAAGAGGGTTTTTGTTGATCCATTATTTCATAGTCTTATTTTTTTGATATCGGAAAAGCATACCATCAAATTTGGTGTGGTAAGATTTTAAAAAAACTTGGCATATGGAATTTTATAGAAAATGTGCCAATATTTAGCAATTTTTTTGCCAGCCGGGTTTTCAGAATAAGAATAGGTTATACTTATTCAGAGCAGTAATTGTACATCGAAGAGAACCCATTCCCTCTAGGATCAGTATAAAGTGTACAGTTCTTCGAAATTGTCATGAATTGCGGAGTGCATTCAGAAACCATTGATCGGGATCCCGTTTCATATGTGACCTCGCCATTTTCTGTAGGTTCCCCAGATTAAGCGTAGCGAAGAGGTAAGCTTCATAGATGGGGGAATGGTCAAAGAAAATGGGTTTTCAATTCCCCAAGGAAACAGCAAAAGTGATGCAATTTACAAGAATGCCAGGAATTAGTATTCATCCCACCCTACATTTAAGTAAATATCCCATTCAGTTCATTGAGTATGTTGCGTACCTCGGGTTTATATTCGATCATTAATTCACCTGGCCGCCTCGCGTTACAGAGGTGAATGCCTCCAACCTTTAAGTTCATTACGAATCTCAGCCACGTCTTTTGCTAAGTGTCATGCCATAATCCTGAAATTGTATATTTATTTAGTTGGGTCTAATCTTGGCTGTTGCAGTTTTGTTAATTCTTCGAGGAGAGACTCCTATTTGAGACCACGATACGCAACACGAGATCACGAGCGAAAGGGACATTCAGGACCAGCCTGGTACCCGATATTCATAATCCGGTGAGATACGTTTTGATATCTGAAGGAATGTTTTTTATGTGTTACTACACAGCAAAGCTTTTACCTATGACTTCGCAGCCTTGTTTTATTACCGATTTTAAGCCTCGACTCATGATTTTTTTCAGAGATAAGTCACTTGGAATGTTTTCGTGATTTCAAGTTAAAATCGTATTTTTTGGCCAATATACAGGGTTCGTCCGGAAAATAAGTGTACTGAGCTCAGGAAAAAAATGTATTACACTTTTACATATCTTAAGCTAATATTCCTCAAAATAGGACCCTTGTGAGTCGATACACTTGTTCCAGCGGCGTTCCCATTCCTGGAACGCTCCCGCGAAGGCATCATCGGGAACCTCTCGAAGACACGTCGTCACGGCCTCTTTGACGGCGTCCAAAGTCCCGTATCGCGTTCCTTTCAAACTCCTCTTTATCTTCGGGAACAGAAAGAAGTCCGGTGGTGCCAATTCCGGGCTGTAGGGCGGGTGCGGCAGCGTTTCCACGCCGTGCTTGGCCAAGAAGTCCGACACGACAAGCGCGGTGTGAGACGGCGCATTGTCGTGATGCAGCCGCCAGATGTTTTTGATCGCTAGCCGGACGAGGGCGACTCGTTTTCGAAGCCTGTCGAGCACTTGGACGTAAAATGCAGCATTTACAGTTTGTCGTTCAGGTACAAATTCGTAGTGGACGACTCCCCTTTTGTCAAAAAAGACAATGAGCATCGCCTTGATCCGAGATTTGCTCATGCGAGCTTTCTTTTGACGGGGTGATGATGGGGTGTGCCACTCCGCACTTTGTCTCTTCGACTCCGGGTCGTACTCAAAGATCCACATCTCGTCACACGAAACAACGTTCTCTAAAAAATGTGGATCATTTTTGCAGTGATCCGCAAGTTGTGTCGCGATTTCCAAACGATTGAGTCTTTGATCATCACTGAGCACTTTCGGCACCAACTTTGCACAAATTTTTCGCATCTGTAATTGCTCCCTAATAATCTCGTGCACTATTGTTTTTGGCACATTACACTGCTCTGCTATCTTCCGAACACTAAGACGGCGATCAGAGTTCAGTACATCGCGAACTTTTCGCACATTTTCGTCGGTGAGTGTCGTTGATGGGCGTCCAGGCCGTGGTTCGTCGTCGACCTCTTCTCTGCCCTCCACGAACATGTTGTGCCACCGAAAGATCATGTTTCTGGACATGGCTGACTCCCCGTAAGCCTGGTTAATCATACCGACAGTTTCGGTAGACGATTTCCCAAGCTTTACCGCAAATTTGATGGAATAACGCTGCTCCAAAAACTTCGGCATCGCGTTCCGTGACGTGGGTCGAAGCGTGGAGGTTCGCGTTAACAGAGCTCCTCACTACACCACAGCTCAGAGCCGACTGCCCTTTTCAGCGTCGCTTGCCAACATACCCCCCTCCAATCGCAGCCCGTCAGAGCGGTGCTGGACGCGCCTGGAGCGGCGGAAAAAATCAGTACACTTATTTTCCGGACGAACCCTGTATTTACCCAAAGGATACTTCAAGAGCCCACCTCGGTAAATCGTCTTTCTGGGCTTTCTGTTTCAATTGATTCGGCTCATAGAATCACCCAACATTCCAACAGAATTACGTTAGTTGCTTAAAATATTTCTGAGCCGGCACCCCAAGATTACATTAATCTACGAACGAAGGTTCTAAATCAGCAGGTGGAACTGAGTTTGCGGTAATTACCTCTTATTACAGAGCTATTCGATTAAAGCTGCATCCGCCTTGTAGCTTTTCAATTCTGAGGTATTCATGATTAAACTCGACGTTTGCTAAATCCACTTCCATTAGATTATTTCTCTTCTGCACCGATTTGTCCAGGGCACACTATGGGTTCCAGGAAAGGTGCGAGGTCAACTATCGTAGGCCTCGCAACTATCTGACTCTTCCCCATCTTCTGGCGATACGTAGAAAATATGACGAAGCATTCGGAGATTCTTTAAATATTACGGGAGGCCTTCTCCGGAATGCACACTGGAATTTAAAGATTCCACTTCAGAGAAGGAATGTCTTTAAAAAACAAGATTGGGCAAGCGTAAGAATCGTGACAATAAACGACCCAAATGCTAAAGTTGAACATTCTATCAATATAATTTATTATTTCGCATCAGTTTGATAGCATATACTGTCCATTTTTTTCTTATTATATTGTCTAAGGGATATGTACGTTTTTTAGATATTTCAAGGAAGGTCCAAAAATGACGTAAATGGTTCCCAATGCGCTACATTTACACGGTTTCATCATTTGATACCTTTGATGCCGAAGCGAACAATATTATACTTTCTCTATTATGATCTGAGTGTAAGCGCTATATTTTGAAGGATTAGTTTATTTTTTTGTACTTTCCTGACGCATTCACGCAAGACCTGTTTTTATTTGTACCAATAATTCCTTGATCATGTGAAATTCAGTATTTACCTTCCTCTGGTCATCGCTGGGATGTTGCCTGCTTTCTCCATTCTCCTAAAGTTTTTATCTAATGATCCAGTTAACTCATTTTTCTTCACGGTTGTATAGCATCAAATTTATACCATATAGTATCGAAGTAAACAATTTTTCTAACTTGAAATATGTTTTTATACGTTCCCTGCAAGCATTTTACCTCCAAAAACTATATTTTGCCTTTTGCCTGTTTCCCAAGTTCTCCCTTGTTCCATTTCCTTTCCCCCTCACGCCCACATGAACTTCATCAAGTCTCCCTCCAGCCATCCGTCTCTCGCAACTCTCCCTCTACTCCAGCCCTATCTCCACCCTATTCAACCCCTCTTCTTTGTCTGGCTCCCAGGCAATCTTTCCGTCCGCCCGCCCGCCGACAGGTTCGCGTCCAAAATGCGTTTGCTTGCTTCCGTTCAGAGCTCCGAAAATGCTGGAAAATGTTTCTGGCGGTGTAAACCATATGATCGGCCCAAGAAATAAATCGGAATCAGAGGGGAGTTCCGTCGGCGGCCACGTTTGACGAAAAACTTCATGAGCGAAGAGCATCTCTATGTCATTACACCTTCAGAAACATTCTTCCCTAATTAGCGTTGCCCGGATAAACGGGGTTTAGAGGTTGTCCGAATTAAATCTGCGAGCGTGCTATCATTTTATTAGTTTACCCATTTAACGCGTAATAGGTAATTAATTCTAATTTGCTCATAAGAGAACAAAAGAGCTCTACTATGAAAAAATAATATCTACAATATTTTTATTTTTTTAAAGTTGTGCACCTAAAATCTGAAGATTTCTTAAATATAATAAACAATTCTGAATATATCTTCGTGTATTTTTCAATAAATAGTTGCTATGAAAGTGGATAGGAGGAAAGATAAAATGAGGCTGGTCAGCCCTCTGAGAGCGGGAGGTGTCGCCTTCGTCAGACGACCTTTGAGAGTATCATTAATGTATGTGTACATTCACACTCGTGCACACACACGTGCGTTTGTTTACGTTATATACTTATAAATATATAAGTATATACATATATAAGTATATATATATATATATATATATATATATATATATATATATATATACAAAATATCTTCGAAATGGAACGCTCTTCGGCGACGCACAAATATTTAAAAAACAGATTTAGATTTTTAGAATATAGAAACACAAAGAAAGGACACTCACAATTTGTTATTTGACGTTTCGACAGCACGGCTGTCGTCTTCAGAATGGCGTTCTCGGGGAAGAGCGGAGAGGATGTGTGGGGGAGAGGTGGGGGAGGGAGAGGTAAAGGGACCAATAGGAAATGAACAAGGGGGTGGGGGGGATATGTAGGCAGCCAATTGATGCATTCAGTGGGCTTGGTTCAGCCCGGGCGGTTTGAATGATTGGGCCACCCAGATATGCGCCATCTCGCGGGTTCTCACCTCTACTCGCAGATTTGGGAAGGATTTCAATCACCGAAACGGAGAAGCAGTCGTCAAAAGATTGATTGTGGGAAGCGGTGTGAGTAGGGATGGGATAATTAAGAAATGTGGGAGATTTGGTGGAATATCGGTGGTTATTCATGCGTAGGGAAAGTGCGGTCGTGCATTGGCAAAATAAATTTGATAACTCGAAAAAATACACTCACATTGTAGATTGCTTGCGCTCTCTGATGCTACTGCTCAAACAATCTACAATGTGAGTAGATGTAGTAGTGATTTTTCGTGTTATCTAATTTATTTTGTGTTATATTGTGCCGTCCAAATGTTATATACATGTGTGTGTGTACATATGTATATAGATGAAAGAAAGAAATCATTTTTTAAAGATTTTTCTTTAAACTGTGTATACATATAATGATCAATATGAAATATGATATATATGTATATATATATATATATATATATATATATATAACCTTTTTTGTGTGCAACTAATATATGTGTCAAATTTGCCCCTGGGTACTTGTGGAATGATAAAAATATTTATATTATACCAGGCAAAAGGAATTTCACGAGGTTTTTCTGAGTGAGTGCATGTGAGTCAGGCACTCGTATGCCACTCAAATTGTAATATCCAAATGGAAAGTCATTAACGGTATTGGCTCTAGTAATATGTTTAGTATTGTAATAATTTCACTGTTTTTATTGATGCATTTTAATCATTTTTATTCCAACATAAATTTCCTCAGTGAAATGACACCGGATTTTAAATGAGGTTATAAAGAGCGTTCTTTCTCCACTGTATAAAGTGCATTGGAGTCGATTCACCGTGATTCACCGTCTGTATTCCACCTACTGCCACTCTATTTCCTTCTTCTGTGCCGCGCGCATATTTGTCCCTTTCTGCTTCAAGTCTTCTCCAATTCGTTCGCATTACTCCCAATTCACGCTCCACCTGTCTCTCCATAACTGCGTTCAACACCCGAGTGCATCCTAAACTTTATTCCCCGTAAATGCTCCACGTATCGCGGGCGTTCCGAGCCCTTACTCTTCTTATACGTACGCTGGCCTCCTCCTCCCTCCCCCCCCCCCCCCCACCTTCCGTGCCTGTGCATTAGGAATTACATTCGCGGCACTCGATTTAGCCGCCGCCTTTCCCGCGTGTCTTTCGCACCGTCTCCCCTCTCTTCCTCCCCATTTATGTGCTACGCTCTCAGCCATTCCCAAAACCGCTGACACAATTGAGATAATTCTAGTATTTGATGCAAGCTTTGGCGTTTTTTGTATGTTTTCGGCGATTGAAGGGTATATTCCAATTTGGATCCTATTGGCGATCACTGAGGAGAGTAATGGCGAGTTGAGTTTAAATTCGTGCCGTTTAAGGCGATTTGCAAATTCTTGGCCATTGAATTCAATATTTTCAATAGATTTAGGCAAGATGTAGTGGAAGTTCGTCATTATAAGAAAAACGAAGGAAAAATACAAATTTTGTTTTTCTTATTTTGAATTCAATGATAAGCTATTCAACCATATATTTTATGAAGTTACTTCGCTCTTTTACCTCTTTCCCGATAAATCAATTTGTAAGTAAAATGTATTGAGGTTCATCTTTAAATCAAAATGTATCATTTTTCCTAGTGATGAATATTTATTTCAAACCAAAGTACTTTCATCATTAAATATTAAAAAACAATTGTATGTGACTTGATTTGGAATTCCTTTGTTTTCTTCAATTGTCTTTATAATTAGTTTCTAATTAAGTAAATGTAAATGTTCAGCTTTTCAAATAAAATACCGGAGATCAAATGATATTCTGTCGATGGGAAGATTTTCACACTTATTAATCAATGCACCCAAAACAAATGCGGAACTTTTTTTCTCTCATCAAACTGCTTTTAACGTGTAGGAGGCATAATAGAATGATCTCTTCCATAACATACTAGCGCAACTACAATGAAATTAAATTACAGAATTTAATTAAGGTGGTAAATTGGTATGAAACTTATAACCTAGAGTGACGATAAGTTTTAATTGGTGTGTAGGTGAAACTTCAAATGGTGTCTCTTTGGGTGCGTTTTCACGTCTCTTAAGGGTCGAGCACCAGGTCAAGGTGAAGTCAGAGCTGAACTCATACTCCCAAAAGTGGCCCTAAGTATTCAGAACTACTGAGCTCTGCGAACTCCATTACGGCGGCCTGATGCGGACCGTTCTGGCCCTTCCTTAGCGTCGCGTCAATTACTTATTCCTCGAGGGATATCAGCAAGTTTCCTAGCATATACCTATATGGATGGAAAGTAAAGCATTAATATCATTATTGTTTAAACTTAGTAAGTTGGTCAAGATAACTTAACCTATAGGTCTTAGCACATGTTCAGAAGGCTTCCGTAATTATCTTTAGTAAATCTCGCACGCACAGTCACGAGTGGGGTGATATATCACTCATAATTGCCGATTAAACTTTGTTTCAAGAAATTCACTGGCTGGGAGTGTTTATAGACTTCCTAAAACCGGTTAATATATTACTCTTATCAATATAAATGCATATTGCTGTCGAAATAAATGAAAATTAGGAAATTATATATAAATCATATATATTAAAATGCTTTTCAACCCAAAAAATGTCTCTAATAGATTCTTCGAGGCATGTTAAAGAGTCGATTCGTCATTTAAAAACTGAAAGGCGTCGCATAAGATGACGACAGCAACTTTCTACTGAAATTGAACCTGGAATTGTTAAAATATTACTTCTTTGAGATATGACTGAAGACGGAAATGGAAGAAAAATAACAGAATGACATTTGATCATCGAGGTGTAACTCAATTAAGAAGTAGTAGTTTTGAGGGGAGGCGACCGACTGCTGAGGTCATTTGCGCCATAGGGGTTGGACAGGAAAGGATGATGGGTGGAGAGAAACCCGGCGTCGGCATTAGCCTACTCTTTACGAAAGGCACCAAGGGTTCCGCAGCTTAACGTCACATCCGACGGACGGCGTACTCACTCAAAGTGCCCTCCACAAAGCACCTCAAGCAGGGATCGGGATACCTCTGAAAAATATTCAACACCGCCGGGATTTGAACCCGCACCCTCTGGGTGGGAAGCCAGTACGTTAGCCCCCGCACCATCTCGATCCCCCTCAATTAAGAATACACTTAATAAAAAATCCACAATGTTCAATTACAAGGCACAAAAATGGCTATAAATGTTTTCTATTTTGTTTTACCCCTCGTTGACTATACATTAATAAAGTCTGCGCAAACTGTTAAGTAAAATCAGTTGGTCGCTTTCTTTAAATGAATGAGCGAACATTTCAATCAATGCTGAAGTGCGGCCTAATGCATCCGAATGGTTACTTAACTCTCAAGTAATTCAGTGCGACTATTGAGTGATCTATTTGCCGTACACTGTGGCAGAGGTCACTTCAAGTTCGCCTTTCCAATTATCTCCGGCACAATAACCACTTCGCTCGTGTCTCCTCGAGCCTCTCCAGATTGCCTCATCTTCGCCTCTTTCTCCCATCCCCTCTCGATGCCCTCCCGAACACCTCATCCATGGATCCAATAAACACCTCAGCTGCATAGACGTACACGCGCACTCGCCCTGTTGGATGATCGAGCCGGAGCAACCGCAATTATGCCCCCTCCAAGGTGTCTACCCCCCTCGCCTTCCCTTTGTCACCTCGCCCGTCGTCTATAGGACGTACCCGGCCCACTTCCCTTCTGTCCCAACCATTTCCTTTCCAGACAATAATTCCCCCGGTTATCACGCCCCCAATCTCGACCGCATGCTTAAACTCGTATGCCTTTGTTAAGCATGAATCCTTTCATCAGCCATTTTTCCTTGCTAATGTTTCCTAAACGGTCTTCATTTCTTACTGCCCAGGGAACGTCACTTCGCTTTTTACTTCACCGCTACGGCTCAGTCACCCTCATTCGTTGCTTGAGTCATCTATATTATTAATACTATTGCTATTTATTAAACTTAACTCGCTCCTGACATGCTCTTAAATCTTTTCAAAAACTCTGTGAGCTGCATCAGCTTTCATTTGCCATAAAATATACTAGTCCATCATTACGTTGCTTCTCTGCCGACATTTTCGCATTAATGAATTTGCTGAACAATTTCTCCCGTAGCATGTATGTTTGCCATCTGATATCCTGGGCATTTCTAAGGTCATACTGGCGTGCTCCAACCTGCTACTAATACTGCTTATGATTCCAAATGGAGGGAAAATTTCATCAAATATATTACTGCTCTCTTCTTTCTTTCACCTTTGATTTTCCTTAAATTCTCCAAATTTCATTAAACTTCTTTTTGACAGTGAAAAACTTATTTTTATATTATGACGTTGATATGGGTATTGTCAGAATAGTAAATTTGGATAAAGTATGTCAAAATTCACTTAGGTTATTTCTGATGATTGCAACTGGTGCATTACGTACAGAGAAATTCCCTTCCTAATCCATGGTTCACGATTTCAAAAAATCACATCCTGTAATTCCTGCAGCGCATCTTTTTCCTCGCAGCACTCTTTTTCAATGTATCTCCTACCCATGTTTCACATGACTTGCGATGACCGGGTCATCGCAAGTTCACCGTCCGTCCGCGAATGAGATAGGTCTCAGTAGCTGTATTCCCATCGAAATTAATTCATTTGATCAGTGTTTATCGAAGTCTTCGCTTCCACTAATTCTACCGGACCCTGTCTTTGTCTACCTCCTCCCTTTCCCCCAGATTTTCCTCCCTCAATTGATTCAATGGAATTTTTATTTTTTTCAATTCATCTCCGTCCTTCCATACTCGCAGATTTCAAAGGAAGCGTCGTTTTGTCTCCAAGATTACTCGTCACACCCCTACGAGAAAATACACGGTAATTCCCCCTTCCTCTACTTCCATGTCCGCCACCTTCCTTCATGAATAACTTCTGGATTCCCTGATCCCTAACAGATACAATTATTTTCAACATATTCTCACACCCTGGCACATTAAAATGTCAGTATAGGGAAATATATAATAAACGCTGATATTTTCAGTTTATAAGGGGTGTGTATGGGTTACCCACTCAAGGGATGAATACCGCTTTCTTTTTTCTTTTTCTCGTAGTTTTTTTTTACATAATTGTTACACATTTTTTGAGAAACTTAGATGTGCACTTTGTATTTATAAGTGTAATAAAAGTTTTTGTGATACCACGCATACACCATGAACCAACGAACAATTGCACCCCAGGATACAGCATGAAATCCATCCAACAACTCGCAAGCCAGAATATGATAAGTAAGAAGCCGAAATCCCACTGCCACATGAATATGCAACACAAAAACGCTCTCCTCCCCAAGGAGACTGTGAAAGGTAGGGAATGTGACCCAACGCTGCAGGTCGCGGGAGGGTCCCTCTCGCAGAGTGGGACAAGGGTTGGAAGGGGAAACTCAAATACGGATAAAGCAGATCAAGCAATACTGTTTAGAGCACTACATTATTTAATGGCATTCTAATGCGATCATGCGGCAATAAAGGGTTTTGGCAACACCACACACACGAGGATAGTGAGAGTGCATGCGATCATAACACTTTTCCAATAGATTTTGATTTAACCACGACCGGTTTCGATGTATTACATCATCTTCGGGCAATGCCTGAAGATTAATTAGTGCAGCGAAACAGTTTGGGCAGAAAATCAATCTTTGGGGAAAATGGGCTATGCTTTGTTCATTATTTTGTTCGAATTTCTCTAAATCACGCCTGAATCTACGTAATCTATTTATGCAATTAAGTTCGCAATTGCCAAATCAACGGGATGAAATATATATAAATATATAGTTATATTAATAAATTCTCTATTTTATTCTCCTTCAATTCCAGCCTTTTCCTCTAATAGATATAATCTTAATAAATTTGCTAAATGTGTTATTAATAATCAGTAAGAAAAATAATTACCAAGAGCAGCAAGCGATGCCATTTGAGCTGGAACCTGCGATCGAAAGTTTTATTTCCCAGAGCACAAGCACTGAATGCACATTTAGTGTCAAAACACAAGATGATTTTTAATTCCAAAGAAACTGCGGGAGATGCCGCAACAGTAACTTTTAACGGAGTCATCCGCTAATGTGCATTTTAATGCAACAATTTCAGAGCGTAAAAATCATTCGCCTTGACTGGGACTCGAACCCAGATCCCTTTTCGTCATAACATCTAGTTCCTTTAAAAGCCCCAAAATTTCAGAGTTTAAGAGGACGCCTCGGTAGCTTAAGTGGCTAAAGCACTCGACCGGATATTGAGGGATCTGGGTTCGAGTCCCAGTCAAGGCGAATGATTTTTACGCTCTGAAATTGTTGCATTAAAATGATTTTTAATATTTAACTGAACCATATTTAATTATTTCATTCATAAAATATCATTTTTAGGATGAGAGCTCTCCAGGTTTTGGCGAGCAGCGTTATTAGTTTTTTAAGCTATTTTGTGACTTCACATGTTAATCCTAAGACGTTGGCCCCTGTCTGCTGACCCTTAGAAAGTCTCTCACCGTGCTTTTGCGAGAGTTCATAAAACCCCCCATGACGACCATGGTGCTCCATGAAATACATATTTATTTTTCTTTAAGTCTACCATTATCTCAAATATTGAAGAATCGATCAAATCCGTTATAACATTTGTAATTATAGGATAATTTTACTTATATTATGTGATTCTGCAGCCCATTTTTCTGTATAATATAATATAATATATAATATAATATAAAATAATATATATAATATAATATAATGGCTCAAAGTTATAATGTATAACTATGTTGAACAAATCCTGAAATCGAAAACTGCCGACATTTTCATTTTTCAATACGTACTTAGTTGACAAAACACCGTACAAATTTTCTCCAGATGGTATGAATGAATATACTATATACTTATCGTTTCCATTTCGCGATATTGTGCAATTAAACCTGCATCATCTCATAAAATTTAAGCCAATCTAAATCAGAAAATGTCTGTGGAGAAAACTCTTAAAAGTGGTTGATTGACCCAGATTTTGCTAATCCGTAGGTTTTTTTTGGATTTCCCTGTCTAGGTGAGACGGAGCAGAACGCGACGCCCAACTACTCTCAATTCTTTTTCTCTTCCCAATTTCTTTCGAGGACCCATGTGCACGCGGTTCTCAAAGAAAGTACTTTTTGAAATGCTGCTAACTTTACTCCTGCAATTTCCTTTTATAAGTCCATTCCATAATGGTTGACAAAAATTCTTCCATTGCTCTTGAGGAGTATCTATTTGGAAACTCAATCAAGATTCTTATTTCATTGAACTCGAATCGAATTTTAACGTGTATTAGCTAAGAAGTAGAAGACGCTTGTTAAAAGTAGTCCATTATTATGCTCTCAGATTAAAAAATAAGGTAAGAGTTGTGGAAGTTCAAAATGCGCCTGAATAAGTGTCATTATTTCGCAATCCATGGAGAAATTTGTTTAAATTTCCAACTTTGCGAGAGTTCTAAATTGAAAAATAATATATCTTGTTCGTATAAAATATTTTTCTGTTCTATATTTTAATTATCTTTTTGTATCGTATTTCAAGTTCAAATTCTATATCCAAAGGTTATCTTAAACGTTTTCAGATCTATCAATCCAAAATGGAAAGGAAAAGGAAGGTTTTTCTCCAGTTTTGAATGAAATTAAATCTCAAAAGAGCAATTTTTGAACAGGAACAATCATCAAAATTGAAAATGTATGAAGTATTGTTGTTATAAGTATTGTAATCTCGAATATGCCTTCTAATTTAATAATAGAGGATAAAGTAACTTCGCAATGCAGTGGAAATCACGTCAAGCACTTAAGTTTTATTAGAATTAATTTCAAGATGTAGCCTAACGTCAGAATATTTAAGTTAAACCAAACTATAGAGTTTTAACAAATAGTTTGATAGCGATTTATAGGTAAGCAAAATAAAATCACCAATGAACAGGAAACTATTTACGAATTATAGTCTTTCGTTTATAACTTTTTGGCATATGATTTTGAACTATATGAATATTTATAAATTAATTCATCTATACTTAAAATCATCAATGAACCGTGTTAGATTTTCCGATTATACATGCTCCTGTTATAAAGTGGTATTTGAACTGACACCTGTATTTTCTGCCATGTATGAATGTATCTGTATTGTATCTGCATGTATTAATTTATCTGTCATGTTACCTTGAGGTAAACTATTTTTTTTCAAATATTCATTCATGGATTTAAATACTTTTTTATGAATATTTTTGTTCAGTAATCAAAAAATTTTGCATAATTTTAGTGGGGTAGCATTTTGAAATTAAATGCAGGGTGTTAATATTACGAGGGTCATCCGGAAAGTAGTACCCGTTCGTGCCGCATGAAGTGCTGACGACGCGAGTAGCCGCTGGACGAGGTCAGATAGCTTCAGTGGCTTGTCTGCCTTCTCTGAGCCAAGTTGCGTGACGCTAGCATTGCCTGTGTTGTTTCTGTGATTGTTTACAATGTTTAAAAAAATTGAGAACGCCGCCAGTTGTGAAGTGAGGGCAGTGATTAAATTCCTCAATGCAAGAAACGTTCGCCCATGTGATATTCATCGCCAATTAAAGGAGGTGTATGGAGACAATGTAATGGACGAGTCGTCTGTTCGGCGGTGGTGTCGCAACTTCAACATGGGGAGGGGGAACACACACGACGATGAGCGTTCGGAGAGACCGTCTGTCATTACAGACCAACTGGTGAGCTCAGTTGACGAATTCGTGAGGAACGATCGGCGCGTCACAATTGATGACATCTGTGAGCATTTTCCCAATGTTTCTCGAACAATTGTTCATGAAATTGTTAAACACCATCTGCATTATGCAAAAATTTGTGCAAGATGGGTCCCTCGCGTATCTCAATGAGCTGGCGGCGAAGGACTATGCAGCAGGAATACAGAAACTTGTCACACGTTATGACAAATGCCTTAATTTGCTTGGAGATTATGTTGAGAAGTAGTTTAAAGTATCCTCTTTCAAATAAAATTTTTTATGTTTGTTAATATTTACTTTTGTGTCTTTATTTCACGAACGGGTACTACTTTCCGGATGACCCTCGTAGTTACCTCGAATTTAAAAATTTACTGGCTAGCTCCATTAAATAAATGATTCATTGCTCAAATTTGATTATAAGTAACCGTGTCTTTTATAAGTCAGCGCATAAATATATTTCTTGGATTATTTAGAGCTTCGTAATGTGCGAGTATCTCCACACACACGGCCTCGAGAGTCTTTTACGGTAAATATACAAGGATTTAAGCCACCGAGAACTGTAAATAACTTCATCAAACTCAACTTTCCATACTGATTCAAAACTGATTTGACGAGATATGAATTGTGAGAAAGTAAAAATAATTTATTCATTTTATAATTAGAGTTCATCCAAATTAACTAGTCCGCATTTTCTGTATCCTTTATGTTGTTGCCCGCAATGCATTAAAGCTTTTCTTAAGGGTTTCTACGACCATATCAGACCCGGCGAATTGTTAACGTCGGGATACTGCTTGACCAGAGGAATCGCATTTTATTGCGTTTTCTATGAAACCAATTAAAGCGCTGTGCGGTCTGCAAATAAACCGATCCTTGAATCATCTGACTTTCAAAGTGCTCTATCTCTTCGTGAGGCCCTCGACATGCTGTTATCATGAAAACGTTCCTGACTTTGGGATTTCACATATATTTCTTTCATCAATCAATGTAATTTATATTATATATCAATAAATTTAATTTGTTCTAATATTTTTTACGCATGCATTGTAGTAAATATGAATAACATGGAATCTCGACTAATTTATGAGTTGACATTTCAGCATCTCTCAATAATAATGGAAACATTAAATGTTTAATATTCGATGGCATGTAAATGACAACCATAATTGGGCATAATCTGGGGACTCTTTTTTAGCGCTTAAGTTCCAGATTCTGGCTCGTTTATCCATCCTTTCATTTCTCGAACAGAGAAGGGTCAGGATTACAGCATGGCAATCTAGACTGCAGTTGTATTTTGAATTTCCTTGTTTAAAAATATGAAGTTTTTTACTCATTGAGAAATGATAAAAATGTGCAGGGCCGGAGTTAAAATGACATTACTTTAATTACGTTAGCAAGAAAACTTGAGACCATTCGGTTAAGGGTGTTCCAACAAAATGAGTAAAATAATGTTCGTTTGTAGACTTCACCGTTAATCTCACTCAGCAAGAGATTAATTTGTTCGTCGAAACAGTAACGAACTACCGCCTTTTGTTTTTTTCGTGAATGCAAAGATGTGTTTTGATGTGCCCCGGGTTCCACGGCTTCATCCGTGCTTAAGTAGCCTTGGATGACCCGGGGACTAAGGGCGTACTTGCACTATTTCCTCCCATTTAACTCTCATACACCTTTCCTCTCCCCAGCTGTTTTATTTGTTTATTTCCCTTCCGCCGACCCCAGGCCCAAAAACAGTTCAGTTTATTTTTACCCTTGTAATTTCTCATCTCCGGCCCCTACATGACCTTCTTCGTGCACCTCCCTACAATGGTTAGCTCCAAACCTTGAAGAGGTCTCCTCCTGCGCTTCCTTCAAACCTGCGTATTGTTCATTCACTGTGCCCATCTTTCTTTCCTCGTCTGCACCCAAGGTATAATCTTAATCCTACAGCTTATGAGTTTGATCCCACTGTTTACGTAGAATACTCGATCAAAGGTGGTCAATTCTTTCAATTCATACATGATTTTGTGAAAACTTCTTGATAGAAAAATGGATCAATATAGTTCAATTTACTGTATTATTTTGTGTATTAAAGAGCGTATTCCATGTTTTCCTGAATGTATGCAGCAAAAAAATATTATAAAAAATTTTAAAGCTTGCAATTTTACTTTATTGTTTTAATCTAATGCTGATGTTAACTGTTTAAAATTTTCCATTTATAGTATTGTTTCAGATCACTTGCTTCTTGAATGGTTTTAACCAACTGATCTGGAGATTAACATTATTTAATTAATTTAAAAAGAAATTTAAAGTAGATCATTTCAACAAATATTCAATCTCCCCGTTCTCTTATGATGGAGAAACGCTAAAATTTTACATCCCTCTTTTCATCTCGATCCCTCGTTTATGCATGGGAAGTCCGATCGCGGAAATGTTGACTCCCGGCAAACAATCCAGAGCCAAAAATACAAATGAAAGCTATCAAGTCAATATATACCTTAAAAAAAACGACACACACGTTGTAATATTTTACGTCTGCACCTTCTACGTCTTGGTGGCCGTCGCTACTTTCCCCTTAATCTACGCGCCCTTCTTGCACAACATATTCCTACGCATGTGAATGTGTGTGTACCCATGCTTCAAATATACAGGCTTGAAATACACTAAAATAAGTGATGTAATCATTTTTCAATTATTCAGCGGTACGATTAACTTTTTGACTTAATTGTGCTATATATAAATAACTACATATAATATAACACTTCCTGCTTACAGTCACGTAAGATTAAATGGGGTATTTTGTGCTAAATTTTTTAATTGCTCTGTGAGCATACATACATACCCACACTTCAATGCACTAAAATACGTGAAATGATCATTTATCAATAATTCAGCGGTCCGATTAACCTTTGAGTTCAGTGTGGTGTGTGTGTGTGTGTGTATATATATATATATATATATATATATATATATATATATATATATATATATATATATATAATATTACATTTTCTGCTTGCACCCACCTAAGATTAAAACAGGTTTTGAGGGCTAAATTTTTAATATGCTTTGTGAGTATACATACCCTTTCCTAACTGAGTGTATACTTTTAAGAATAGATGTAAGGCATATATGTAATAATTTGATTGATGTGTGGTGTAATGTATTATATGTAATAGCTTAATTTTTTTTTTAATTTATCTTTTTTTTCTTGCTGATTAATGGCTGTAAATGGGATGGGGATTCACTTGTTTTGTTAAAGAGATATGTGTTTTGAAATTTGGTTTTATGTACTATCTTTTGCAATTATTCGGGACTTGTGTGCCACCTGACAATGTCTATTAGCACATGTGTATTTTTAATAAAGAAATAAATACCCGCCTATATACATACAAGCATGCACATTCATGTACATGTATATATACACACGTAGACACGCACGTACCTAAGATAAACGGCCGAGCGGATTTTGGCGTCAGTCTCTCCGATTCCCTCGCACTACCCGTCAGGTCGTTCCGTCACAATACCCCTCGTAAACTCTTTCTTTTATTTCCTCGATTCCTCGCACCCCCCCTCCCCTCCCAATCCCTATCTCGTACGTAACGTACCGGCGGCATATCACGCACGCACGTAGAGGGTCGCGTCCTCGACCGTACATCGCCCCATCCCCAATTGCGTTTGCCCTAGTGGCTTCGTTATTCTCCCGGTAATGTCGTCCCCGCGTGATTGGTGCAACCTTCACCGCCTCGCGGTAACAGGTTGCTCGTTCCCTCCCCTCCCCCGCCCCACGCTACCCCCTCCCGCCCGAGCTCTCTCTCCACCCCATCCTATCCCCTTCCCTCCCCCCACCTTCCCCTCTCCCTCCTTCGCCCTCCCTCCCGCTCTCTTCGACCTTTCCCTCCCGTCGCTCGTTAACCCCTTCCCCGTCTTCATTTCGGCATTAAATTGGTCCAATCGATGCATTGCGCGCCCGGTGCAAAACGATCAAGCCAATGAATGGGGGTGGGGGAGGAGAATGGTCGATTATTTGCCTTTTCCCGGCGCCCAAAACCATTCTACCCCAATGTATCCTACGGGAAATTTATTATTTTTCCCGCTTTCATAATACCCGCTCTCGGCGAAAGAGTATCAATTTTTTGAAAGTGAAGTACGTGTCAAGTTGGCTGGATTGATTATATCACTCAAATTTCTCATTTTATTCCGTCAAAATCTGGAATTGGGATAATAATGACGAATTAATTTGCAATACACGATAGAACCGACTGCATTTTCGACGTACTTTTTCAGATATCGTCTCAGCATCTCGCCGTTGTCAGTTTCGGAAAAATCACCTTTTAAAATTACTCCGGGCAAGGAAAATATTTGGATTTGTTGATTTTAAAGAAAATAAAGGTTACGGAGGCCACTTTCAGTTGTACATGGCTGCTGTTGCAAAAATTAACGCCCAAAGCTAATATACATGTGCTCGTATTTTAATCGCTTCCAATGATATTATCTTGACAATCTTTTTTTAACTAAAATATTCGGCTATAACCAATAAAGAATTGGCTATGACCTAGAATCATATCCTGATGTTTTCTCTCTCTATCATTCTAAGCTCTCAACTGACATAATACTTAGATTTCATGGAATTTTTGGAGAAGATTTACACAAGGCTTGGACGCGTCCTTTTACACGCCATTAGAACTGTAAATTGTAAGTTTACTTCACAACTATGCAACGAGATTTTTAAATGTCGATAATACCCTCAGTTTAAACGACAGGACACATACACTTGATTCACTAATACTTTAATTATTTTCCTAAAAGACCTATAGGAATTTTGTTGCCTAATTTTCTCATAACCAGATATGTAAACCACGTCCCTTTATTTTAAGTTTTCGAAGCTAATTAAGGCATTAAGCATATGGTTATGGAGAAAATTTTTAAAATTATAAATTTTATAGATTTTATGAAATTACTCGTAAAATTGAAATCTTGACTTATTTCGGCCTCTTTGTTCTATTTACTTGGGTTTGAGTGGTTTTCTCTTAGCAAAGTGGTCATATGGAGTAAAACGTACTTTTCTGGTTATACTTTTTATTTCCAGTGAGTCTTCTTTGTCCTTTAGTCTCCGTCGTCATTGCCTCCAATCATCCTGCTAATGGTAATTAATGCTCGTCTAAATCAAGCTGATTCAAAGTTATGAAATAACAAAGAGATTTAAGTAATCAAAAAATGTCATGAGAGCGTCACTTTCCAGGCTTGGAAAATTTAAAAATATATCAATTTTAACCTGGATATGATCATATACGTACGCATATTTAGCTCCAAGGTGCCTAAAACTGAATAGCATTGATGCATATGGAAGTCATTTTTATGCCCGTAAAGACTAAATAAAAGCAGCTACTCTAAGGAGACCTAATCTAATTGTCATTCCTATGCTAAGCCTTATCATATTGATCAATATTCTCCAGATTCCGTGGAGTCGCGCAATATTTAGCCCAGCATCATTAGCATTGGGCGGTTAGGAAATTTGAAGCCAGGCGAATCCAGCAAAATTTGAGGCGGAAACGCTTAATCCCGTTTCATTATCCCATTATCTCTTGCAGCCCTTTGATTCAGTTACGCCGTCTCAAGTTAGCTGACGAGTTGATTAACCACCACCGTCGAAGATCAATTCTTGTCAGCACTCCGGTCCTTCATCAGTCGACGCCGCATCCGGAGATGAGCAGAGATACGCGCGTGTCTGAAGGAGGCGAAGAAGGTGGCCATTGGGCGTGCGTGTCTGTGAGTGCATATATATATATATATATATATATATATATATATATATATATATACTCATATATACAGAAACATATATAAGGAAAAGGGATAGGAACACGTATAAAGGACGAACACAATAGAGGTGGGGAAGGCGGAATCGAACGGATCACAAGAGTAAAAATATTTCCTCAACCGGGACTCGAACACAGGATCTTTCCACTTGCCGGGCGGATGCTCTTAACCACTTGAGCTATCGAGGATATGTGATTTACCCTGAGATCCGTGGGTCTTATATGTCGCCAAGCGCCCCGATTCTTTAGCCAAGAGATGGCGTCAGGGGGCTGTTTCACCCACCAAAGGAGAAATAGACAATACACAAGAGGAAAGGAGAGTGGTTAGAATTCAAACAACATCATACAGGAAAAGAACAGTGCGTTTCGTGGCACGCATAGCCAGAAGAAAGAGATGAGCCACATTGGCCAAATACACATTCAAACACGAAATCCCGCCAAACGGCGAATAAATACTCATATATACAGAAACATATATAAGGAAAAGGGATAGAAACACGTATAAAGGACGAACACAATAGAGGTGGGGAAGGCGGAATCGAACGGATCACAAGAGTAAAAATATTTCCTCAACCGGGCCTCGAACACCGGATCTTTCCACTTGCCGGGCGGATGCTCTTAACCACTTGAGCTATGATATAAATTATTTTATTCGGTTCAGAATATTACAGAGTTTGTTAGCATTATGCATAATATCAGGTCACAGATTATGGGTACATCATGTTTTTCTTTAGTATAAGTGTATACATGGATACATATATGATACATATACCACATACATATCCACTTGTACATACATACGCACACATGCATATCCACACGCACATACATAAGCATATGCATACAGACGCATACTCGTGAATTTGACCATTAACATTTAGAAAGAAAAAAAAGAAAGGAAGACAAGGTCCACAGATATTAGGAGGGAGATTTTAGCTAGCAATGGAAAATTATGTATTGTAAGAAATTATCAACGGCAGGATTGAAATTATCGATTCAATCAGTCATTCAGCAAAAAAAAAAAAAACTCTTCAACGATGGACGAAGTGTGTCCGGCACCGGGTGGCTACCGGACATCACTTCCCAGAGTTCTGATCGTGGCTAGCGTCGCTCCGGTCGCGACTCGACCCCGGGCGACGAGTGCTTCGCCGTTTCCCGGGACGCCTCGTCCAACGGGTCGACGAGCGAGGACGCGGCATTTCGCCGCATCCCTCCCCCCCGGCCTCGTTCGAAGAGGAAGAGCCAGCCGTGGTCTCCACGTAGAGCGGGTAACTCGGCAGCGTTCCACAGGGGGCCTTCTTCGAAGGAGCACCGCTGGGGGCCGCCAAGGGGCAGGACGCACCCTCGGGGAGGGTCGGAGTGGCGGACTGGGGCTCATCTGCGGAAGGGTTGTGGTCGGGAAAAATCAGGGGAGATAGTTGCTTGTGGTCCGTATCTTGAGAAGCGCTGGGAAGATCGTCGACACATTGACTGTCCTTAATGGGGAAAGAAGATGGGGTATGTGGGATTTTTGACTTTAGGAAACTTGTATGCGGGTCGACTTCCGGGGTCGGTGACGCTTCCTTTACAGTCAATGATAAAGGGGTCGAGGGATGAGCTGTTGGGGACTGGAAAACATCGCAATCAGATGCATCCTCCTCACCTGTCACCAGAGGTTCTTGGGGTGTTTGAAACCCGTGATGCAAGGATTGCGTAGCGAGGGCGTCGATGGCGAGAGCGGGGGGAGGGGGGGCGAAAGACCATCCCTCCTCATTTGACGAGCTCACGGAGACGGGGGCTGGAGGTCGTGTGATATTAGGCGAGGTGGTAGGTATGTGAACCATTTGTAGAACGGTATTCGAGACCAGGAGTTTGGGTTTGTCTGTCCTCTTCTTTTTCGGTTCCCTTTCCTCCGTTGACGATTTTCGCTCCCGCTGACATTTCCCTCCAATTGAAGGGAGATGCGGGGGACCAACGGGAGCAGCCGGGACCGCACCCTCAATGAGTAGAAGCGACCGCGCTCTCTCCTCCACAGCCACTTCGGGCTGATCCATCTCCACGGCGGCGTTAGGGTTGGAGGGCATCATCATTGCCTCCACATAGCTCTTACCTCCCTGGTTCCGAGGGCAGGTCTTGCGCTCGTGGCCTTCTTGATTACAGCGGGCGCAAGTGCGGCGCTGACCCTCATAGATGATGATGGCCCGGTTGCCGCCGATGTGGAGGTACGAGGGGATATTTCTCTCGACCGTCATCCGCACAACCCTGGTGCCAGTAAGCACCCGCGCCATATTTTCTCCCTCCCACCTGTTCTCCCACGAGCGATGTATTTTACCAAAGCGTTGGAGCTCGCCTGTTATGTCTTCCAATGGGGTCTCCACGGGGAGACAAAGAACCCTGACATTACACGGGCTGCCGGAAGTCTCGTCAATTGTTATTGTCGTCCTCTGGTCACTTAAAGACGGAAACGGTAGTTTCCGCGGAGTATTGTCTAAAATCCTAGTCATTGTAGCTTCGGTTGCCAACTTCAGGAATATCAAATGGCGATTGTATCCAAATTGGATCGCCATTATCTCTTCGGGTGATCATATCCTCGATAGCTCAAGTGGTTAAGAGCATCCGCCCGGCAAGTGGAAAGATCCTGTGTTCGAGTCCCGGTTGAGGAAATATTTTTACTCTTGTGATCCGTTCGAATATATATATATATATATATATATATATATATATATATATATATATATATATATTCGATATATTCATTCATTCAAACACGAAATCATGTCATATGGCGAAAAAATATTCATTCCCATGGAAATAGATACATGGAAAAGGGATAGGAACACAAATAAAGGACGAACACAAGAGAGATAGATAAGGCGAAATTGAGCAGATTACAACGGCAAATATATTTCCTTGACTTTAACCACGGATCTCTTGACTTGCTGGGCCGATGCTCTAACCACTTGAGCTATCGAGGAAATGTAATTTACAATGAAATCTGTATATATGTATGTATATTATATATATATATATATATATATGTATATATATATATATATATATATATATATATATATATATATATATATATATATATATATATATATATATATATATATATATATATGTGTGTGTGTGTGTGTATACTTGCCATGAAACGCACTGTTCCTTTCCTGTATGATGTTGTATGAATTCTAACCCAATATCCTTTCCTCTTGTGTGTTGTCTATTTCTCTTTTCATGGGTGAAACAGCCCCCTGACGCCTTTTGGCGGAAGAATCGGGGCGCTTGGTGACATATTAGACCCACGGAGCTCAGGGTAAATTATGTTTCCTCGATAGCTCAAGTAGTTAAGAGCATCCACCCGGCAAGTGGAAAGATCCGGTGTTCGTGTCCCGGTCAAGGAAATATTTTTACTCTTGTCATCCGTTCCATTCCGCCTTCCCCACCTCTTTGTGTTCGTCCTTTATGTGTTCCTATCCCTTTTCCTAATATCTGTTTCTATATAAATGAGTCGTGCTATATATATGGGTCGTGGTAGTCCATGGGGTAGAGCGTTGGGCTACTGACCGGAGGGTCCTGGGTTCGATTCCCGGGCAAGGCCCTTTGGGCACCTGCAGCTCCACCCAAGCTATGTGATTTTTCGGGTATAAGGTCTTCCTGGGAAACTATAACCGGCACAGGGAAAGGAACTGGCCCCCCTACCCTGGTGTGTGAGTTTCACACGCCGTCGGGCTTAGTACTGGGTGAACTCTACCATCACCTACCAAACCGACCTTCGGGTTGATTACTATATTATGATTTCTGGTTCATGCATATATATATATATATATTTTTATATATATATATATATATATATATATTTATATATATATATATATATAAATATATATATATATATTTATATATATATATATATAAATATATATATATATATTTATATATATATATATATTGTTTATCTTCTTACCTGTAAACTCTGCCCGTCCTTTTACATAGGCCAATGTTCCACACCACTTAACATTAGGATTAACAACCACCGCGCCTCGTGCAATCCCTCCTCCCCGTCCGCGGGTCTCCCCATCCCTAAACATGCTTCCCATCATAATACCCCCTTCAACCAGTGTTACAATGTTTCCGTCCTAGCGTCCCTTCCCACATCCGATAACCCTATAGAATTAAAAACCTTTGAATTGGCTTTCATTTACATCTGTATGGCCTATCAGCATCCGGGCCTCAATGTCGTTCACTGATGGGAGTGGCCTAAAACTGTTACTTCCACCCCTTCCCTCTCCCTTTCCTCTCCCCAACCATTCCTTTCACCCCTCCTTCGCCTCCCGTTCTCCCCTTCCCCTGGCCCCCTTCCCTTTCTCTCGCACCCCTCACCTCAACAATTCCAGCAGTCATTACTTCTACATCTTCAGAGGAAGACGGATTGTTTCCGTCGAAATATCAAGAAAATACGTGTGAGTGTTCTCTTTTTTTGTGTTTCTATATTATGTGTTACTGTGTATTGTACTATATATATATATATATATATATATATATATATATATATATGCATAATTATATATATACTTGTATATTTATGCATAAGTATGTTTATAAGTAAGGCAAGCAATGTTTTTGTTTACAATTTTATAAGCTTTTTCGCCCAAAATCTAAATTAATCGGTAGCTTAGCGAAATGCCATATATATAGAGAAAGCAATACAGGGTCACGAAGGGCGCGAGGCGTGTGTTAGGTGGGAGGGGGCTTTGTTAGGCGGCAAACAAGGTCCCTCGATGCAATTAGACAAGCGGCAGAAGTTCCCCTGATTACGTCTAGGGCTCTCTTTACTCTCCTTTGAGCACATGGTAGAACACGGCCAGCCTGACTTCTCCCTCCACCTCGCGCTGAGCTCGAAAGGATGCAATACGGCCAGATAATCAACTCGACCCATTGTTTCTCATCAATCTTTAATTTGTTTGTTCATTTATATTTCTATAGCAATGCTTTCTATTTTATTTATGGTGTCTATGTCCCCCACGTTTTTCAAAGGGAACAGTCCTTAATCATCTCTTGAATTTTAAAGCGACATTAGCATCAAAGGAGAACAGCCGTAAGTGCCTTCGTTTGGTTAGGCTCGCATTGCGTCTCTGTTCGTTCTGAGTTTTGATGTGGAGATGGGACATTGGGAGTCTTCCGCAATGGCAGAATCCACATATCCAAGAGAAGAACTCACCAGTCGTCTGTTTACTACTACAGAAACTTATTCACCGATATCTAAAGTCAATCCTTCTGGAATTATAACTTAACAGTTGCCTTTTTAAATGTTTATATCTAGTTGTATAGATTTGAGATTTCAAAAATAATCTTTTCATGCATTCAAATTTTGGTAAAATATATAGATATTTGCATATTGGTAAAATTGTCTTAAGGGGCTCCGTATTGACTAATTGGGAACTAAATCAACCCATCATTTAAGGAAGTAAAGAGTACATAAGTGTGTGGAAATAAGTGGCAGTGATTTAGTGCCTATTTCCAAAAACCTTTTTGCAGCAGTTTACCTCTTTTCCAGTTACTGTTTTTCTTTGCAAGGAATTTTGATTATGTTACAACTTTGATTGACAAATTAACAAAGACGTATTAACAAACCGCGAGTTCAAAGAATGAGAATTTTTTAACTGCGGTTACGGTTTTAAGTGTTAGTATTATAGCATTATGGTTAACTATGACTCATAGAAATAGTTTGAGGCCTCCACGCCAATGCCTCCCTGCTCGTATCTTTCCTCCCCATAGGTTACTGTGAATTCACTTTGCCATCGCCATATCTTGTAATTCATCCGTGACTTTCTTCCAAAACCCTTGCATTCCACCGCCCCTCCTGAGAGGCACGATATTCACAATCAATTGTGCGTCTGCTTAAGTTTAATTAATTTCCTTCCTCTCTTATAATATCCTCCCAATAATAGACTGCTGTGAGAACTGACTCTTTCAAATACCAGCTCATCTTGAGGTTTAAGTCAGTCATTTTTTCTTAAACATACATTTCCCGAGCCCACTAATAATGTGCCACCAATTTAATCTTCCAAATAGTGCCTTCATTCAGTTTTGTATGGATTAAATTTACCAAAAAAAACGGAATATAATCCCATCCAAAAAAGAAAATCATTCTCGTTAAATGCAGACTAAGAAATGTTTTCGAACTCTGACCCCAGAGGCCAGTTTCAGCATCATGCCTTAGATGTGGATTTTTTGTTTGCACATCTCAAACAATATTTTCTTCCTCAGTAAACCAATATTTTCGTCAAATTGCTTTCTGTATATAATTTTGATAGTATCTATTATTCCAACAACCATAAATCAGTACGTATTTGTTTCAAATCCCAGTGGATGTGAACCCAACACCCATAACGTCTCGTAAATATTCTTTTCGCCTATTTCTACCTATAAAAACATTGGGTGCCAAACGTGAGAAATGGGATCAAGGAATTGCAAGCTTTGAGTGGCAGTAAACGGATTTGCTTGTTTTGGCTTGTTTTGAAGCCCGGTGGGTCCTTCCCCTTCCATGAGGTCCAATGGTGGCGAGGGTGTTGGGAGGGAGGGAGGGAAGGGGGCGTGGAGTTTAGGTGGGAGAGGGTGGAGTGAGAGTGTCGGGAGCGGTAGTCTGGCGGATGTGAATGGTGTTGGATTTATCGGAGGAGAAGTGTTTATGCAAGTTTAAGTAGATTCCCGCTGTTGGAAGGAGAACAGGGGAAAGTAAAGCAGATGGGAGGGGAAGTGTTTGAGAGACACGGAATAAGTCATGTCGTGGTGAGGGAAAAACGAGAGGAAAGGCTCTGTGGGTCAAGAAAAAGGATAAAAATATGTGAGCAATGCGTAAACAGGGAGTATCCCTTATTAATGCTCCTGAGATTTGTTTATATCGGCCGAACACTCGGAGGACATAAGCCAAGCAGTTATCACTTCATATATAATGACATTAAAAGCAGGTCTTTTCGACTCAGAGCAGCTCATTATTAATCTTAGCTTACAAATAACTGTATAGTGAAGATTCCAGATAATTTATTTTCATCAGTTTTCTACAAACAGGGTGCCATTTTTACTATCCAATAATCTGTTGGTTTTCTTTTTAATTTAGGATTTTGATGGCTGAGTGATGAACGACACGTACTCAATTTAGAACATTGTCTGTGCCAATATCCATCCTGAATTGAATTAATACTTTTTTTGTAATTTGGAAGTTCTGTGCATCAATATAGTCCCATCTGATTCGGAGGGATCGTCATATCTTTCAGTTGTTCTTCCTATCATTGAATTACTTCCATGTACCAAATTTGTAATCGTGTATTATTGATAAGCTTTTGACTTTTAAAAGTAATTTGAATTGTTGTTAAAATTTTCTTTGAATGAAGTATGCGATGAGCATTACTCTTTGTAATTTTGACAATCCGCCCCGTCCTAAAGACGGTTACAATTCCCTCAACGACTGCAGATGAAATTTTGTTTCGGATTTTGCTTCGCTTAAGTGAAAGAGAAATTCTTAAGAGTGAAATTTTGAAAGCGCTGATGAAATAGAGAGAAAACGAAGATTCGAAGGAAAATGGGAGAAACTGAAGGAAATACTAAGGAATGAGAAACTTGATGAATTTTCCTTATTTTTTCCTCACTCAAGGGACTTGTGTCAACATCGAACGAATTGAATAAACATAATTACTCTGACAAAAGTGGTCGTGATGATAATTGAGTGTTGCGCATATATTTGTGTTGCCATTCAATGGCTTCGAAATGTCACGTGCGTGAAAACAACTCTCCTCACTCCATTCTGCTCAATCTTTCCACTCGAGTAAAGAGAATTCACTCGTGGAAGCCTATTGTCATTATTATTATTATTATTCCATCAGATTATAGTATTTGCACTCCTTCCCTCCACATCTCCACTCGGCGAGTCCCACGGATATTTTCTTATATGCCTCAGGCTTCGAGCGACCGCTCCCCCCAAATTATTATTACTTCCCCGATGCGCCCCTTCTCCTAAATCATCCGACTCTTGCCGTCCGTCCCTCTCTCTTCCATCTGCCTTGCCTCCGATTTGTTCTCTCATCGCTTCCTTCCCTCGCCTTTTGTTTCATCTCATTCTTTTTGACTCAAACGCAATTTCCCTCATCCAATCCCATCCGCTCTCTGACCACCTCAAGTGTTTTCTTTCCTTCCCGTTGAATTCCAACGGAATTTCACATTCATCTCATTCTCAACATTTGTTTTCTGGCCAGGCTTTCTTTCTTTTCTCTTTGCTTCAGTTTACACTTACTTGCTCGATGAAACTCTTATTATCAATTACATCAATCAAATCTCTCGTCTTTCTCTATTGACAAAACGCAGTTATCAATCCGAAGTTTGGTTTGATGCGTAGTAATGAGTCCGACGACGACGAGTGATATCCACGCATTTGTGTTCCTTTCGCTGTGCGGCCAATGGTTGCTCAGAAAGATCTGGTAGCGAAAAAATCGCAGAGTTCAGGTGATGCTGAAGATGTCTGGAGGCATTATCATTCCTTGAATGAACGCCTTCTATATTTTCCTTCTGCTTATGCCAGTATTATTCCTTAAAGATATAACAGTGTATCGGGTGTCAAGTTGTGAAAAACATTTGCTTCCTATTTTATTAAAACAAAAGCATCGGTCTATTTTTACTTTTGAATCAATACCCCGATCATGGTTTCAAAACAATGTCACCTTGGTTACCTTGGTAATGAGACTTTGTGTTGAAACTGTGATTGGGATACTAAATTAGGCGAAAAAATTGACATGCGGTATCATTTAAATATCATGACTTGAACGAGCCCTTAGGTACCGTAAAAAAATGCTTTTAACATTCAGGATTATCTCCAGTTCGTAATTTTATAACTTTTCTTTTCATTTACCGTTCTCGTGGAGATGGAGCTTAAAAACAAGAAATGGGAAGCCGCCTCTCTTTTATAAAATCGTTAATTTTTTTATCCTTGCTTTTTATTCCCATTTTGGGAGTAATCATCTTATTTTCAGTTTAAAAAATTTTTTACACGCAATAAAGAGAAGAATGGTTGCAGAGTGATTTCTGTCTCTACACATCTTATTCGTTTATTCTAAACTTGGTATCATCCGCTAAGTTATTTTGATATGTGCAAATTGAAATCGATAACTCCTTTACATCCAATTTTCCTATCGTTTTCCGCCTGTAGTGGATTCGCTCTGCGCCTTCATCTCTAATTATTTTGGGAGTCAAACTAGTTTCCTTATCGAATTACCTTATATGTTTTATATTTTTTCCCCTCGTTTGAATTGCTTTAGGGTATGAGAACTTCTGATTCTGATGCGTTCCAAATATTTTCTCTCTCTCGAGTCGTTTGCCAATCTTTCCTACTTCAAAGCAAGATAAAATTGTAAGAAGCGATATATTTATTTCACATTTCTTTATGCTTCGGTAAGATCTGAATTAGAGTGCATATCCCCAGCATACTCTCAGTAATGCATTCTACAACACGATGCCAAGTTTTTACTTTTCGGTGCATTCAATAAATATTTTTTTAATAATGACCATCGTTCAATTTCCAATAAAATTTTTGTTTATAGATGATATTTTGGAGCAAATCTTCATCTACTTATACAGGCTTTGATATCATACTAAGAAAATTATACGAACCTTTTCAGCCTACAAGCTACAGTGAAATTGATTTCTATAGTCCTACATTTAGACGATTTTAAAATGATTTTATATCCAATTCATTATCAAAGCTAAAAACTACATTATTTTAGGAATGTCTGATGTGAAAATAAATTGATATGTTCATATGAATCTTATCCTTCTAAGACTTTTAGCAAGAATTACGCAGCCAAATAACACTCAGATTAATATTATTGCCAGTTATTGGAATGATTTCTTGCCACCTCAAAGTCTTCGGGAAAGCTTCTCCTCACGTTCAAATACGATATCATTTACGAAACACTTGACCTTTCTCTCCCTTTTGCCGTTAAGACCTTCGTAAAAAGGGCTCTATATAACCTACATTTACGAGTTTTACGACATTTCTTGGCCTGGGTCTCAGGGAGTCAACGCATTGTGCACGGAGAGGTTTAAGGGGACGGGGAAGACATTTCGACGGCGCGAATTTCGAGGCCTATCCAACGGAGGAGCGTAATTGGCCGTAAGTCATCCATCCCAGCCAGACACGCACACACACACGGGCACGCCCCTGCGGGACCGCCGGCCATTTTCTCCGACGCGTACATTTCCGAGGGGCTCTTTTGAAATATAAAGAGAAAAAAATATATATATATTTTTGGTGCTTCTCCTGGACGTTTTTCCAATAAATACAGAAAGGGGAGATAGAGATAGCGACGGGACCTTAATGCTTTGGATCTGTTCCATCCTTTAACCCTCCGATTATTTTTTTTAAAGGGGCCTATTGAATGGAGGTTGTAAATCTCCGAAGTCATATCTTGACCCCTTAAGGATCACCTCTCACTCATCCTATCCCATTCTTCCCGCTAAATAAATATTTATGCACTTGATTTTCCTGCGTAAGACGTTTTCCCGCGTCAAATTGAAAGATTACGTTCCAAGTTGAGGATGAGTAGTCAAAAGATGCGATGCAATAGGCCTAGATTCGAAATCTCCCTGATACACGTCTTTTACACCACCGGTTGGACGTAAACACATGAATTTTGGATGAAAGGCTCGCAATACGTGGTCATTTCACATTTCTCCACGGATAACATTATCATAATGAACGTACTCTTGATCGTAGCCCATTTAAAAGTAAAAACTCTGAATATACATACGCGCCCTGCACTTGGTGCGGTGAAAGTCAAACCAATCACTTGAGAATCGATACATGGGCTCCTGTGAATATTTATCTATCAGATGTTCATATGTTTGTCGTAAGACTTTCAGTAAGCGTTACCCGAATATCGGGGAATAGAATAACGCTGGTTTTTATAAAAATAATGGTTTCAAAATGTTAGTGCACAAAAACGCTAAATACATAAATAAATGCTTAATCCTCTGTTTAACCATGGCAAAGAAAACTATGCATTAAGGAGACACAGCAAATTGATGAATCCAATCATTTTGCCAAGGTAGTACAGCGCAGTAGTCAGAAGATATAAGCAAAAAAAGTATGGAAATATTACCACGTAGTTTCATCACTTTTTTAAAGCTTCACATCACTTAGAAGTTAGTTTTTTTCTGTTTTGTAATAGATAAAACTCTTTGAGTACGAAACTAAAGAATGTGTAATGAATTTTCCTAAGGTGAAATGCAAGCAAATTGTCATATCATGTATTTAATATCATAAAAATATTTTTAAATTTTCATTTTTAATTTGAGAGATATGTAAATCTTCCTTTTGTGACCCGATTGTGTATCACATTCCTGTATTTCATAGTGGTCGGCTATAATTACCATAAGCTGTTGTCGGATGCTCTCTCCTGAGTTAATTGTGGCATTTATCATTTATTTTCGGAAACTAAATTTCCACTGCGATTTATATAATGTGGTGGTCTTTTAGTGCGTAAATATACTTCCTCATCGCAGGTCAACAAATACCTTTGCAGTACTTTTTTCTCACACACATTATTTGGTGTCTTCTACACCAATGTTCATGTAGATTGGAAGAGATTTTGTGAAGTTAGGGATGAAGATAGCGTGCCTTAAGTTTGATTTATGGAAAAGAGAAAATCGTTGTACGCATTAGAGAAGACGAATTAATTTTCCGAAAATAGTTTTCAAGGCGTGGATTGAAAAGATAAGGGCTTCGAAATAACAGGGTCTGAAAAGAATAAATTAGCACGTCAAAATTGTACTGAATAGAGCACACCCAATTATCTCTCAGGAAGGAATAATCTTACAAGCTAAGGTAACGTATAATTTATTAATACGCAGACGTCCCTCAAATACTTTGTAATTTGTGTTTTAAATCCGTGGTGTATTTAAATTTTGCGTCCTTTTAAGATAATACCTGTAGATAATAAACTCTGTAAGATTAACATATATTATAGGGTTTATCCACTATCAAAAATGTCCATTAAAAATGGGGACACCTTACACTCCTCAGCGCATATCTGGCTTTCAGTCATACATTTCATGAACTAATTTCGAGGAAATGAAGTCACCCATTCGCAGGTCTTCCTCCTCTCCCCAATCCCCCTAATGGAGGTATTTTGAGCGTCAAAGGTGAGCACGCATGCCGCATAAACCCTCGCTCGATCCGCGCAAATGATACATCAGCGCACCTCCTCTCCACCCCCTTCTTCCTCCCCACCTCATCCCGGTGTCTCCCCTTCGCCCCCGCTCCGAATGCGAACGCCAAGCCCAAGGCCCGGGGAGTCGTCTTGAGGATGGGCGGGCGATGCAAGGATTTGGCGCCTGAGAAGGGTACAAGCGATGGGAGGCGGGCCAGCACCTTATCTAGCGAGGACGTGAGGCAGGGCATGTAGGCAGGCACCCACCGGGGTAATCTTAGTTAGAACCGGATAACATTTTATTCTCTGGTGGTCCGAGTTGGCAGGCCGGCTACGGTGATCACAAATTGTGCGGTAATAGTAAGTAGTTGAGAGGAAAAAGAATTCTCGACATCGGTCTATCCGACGGTCAATTTCTATTCTCACTTTCGTCTCGCCACACTTTATTAGACGTGGCTAGATTTTTTTGTCAAGGGTTAAACTCGTATGATTCGTATTCATACAGTGTATGTTAATTCGTGCTTCCCCACCCCATTCCATCCAATGAGAACGCGACGCTATATTTGCGTGCATAACGACTTTCTTTCCACCGAAGGAGCCGTTTTTCCGTTCGCATCGTTTTCATTCCGATATCAAGTACTCGTGCTCGTGGTCCCGAATACCCCTCGCGTATTCACGGTGAGGCCTAACATACGCCTCTCTCTCCTCAACTCTTTCATTCGCGCATTTTCCTCCTATCCGTTTGAAGTTTGGATGGTGAGAGGGAGGAGGTCTCCCCCCCCCCCCGCCCGAATCGCCTTTTTTAGCATGGAAGTAGGATGATGAATAAAAACATACGTGTGTGGAGGGCGTGAATCATTCACGTGTGCGTGTCTGTGTCGTTGGTGGGTGTTGGGGGTTTTGGAGGAGGGAAGTGTCGCGTGCGCGTCGAGCGCGTTCCCGGGGCGTCGTTCACCTCTCGCTCTCCTTCGGGGTCGATCCGCGTGTGGAGTATGTTGTTGTACCTTTCGGTGCCGAACGCACGAGCCGCGGCCCGTGTGGGGCGGAGGTGGCGGGGCGGACGCCCTCGAGGGCCTCCTCTCTCTCGCGACGAACCTCACCCCCTTCGAGCGTCATTTTCAGGGAACTCTATTGAGGCCGCTTGAATGAGCTCGGGCTATAACGAGACGAAACGGCGTCAGATATTCTGAAACAAACCCTTTGGATACATTCCCGACTTTTCTGGATTCCACTCTTCACGCGCTGAAACCTCGACTGAAATAAGTGATTTTTTTTAACTCCTGCCCGCATGCCCTTATTTTTTTATGGAAGTAATTTATTGAACAGATTTGACAAAATACTTAAAATTCTTCAAATTCCTATCCCTGGACCTCTATGTATTTTTTTCACCGACTCTGCCATGACTGGTACGCGCCCCTGGAAGGGGGGGACCTCTCGCAAGGTCATCGTCACGGCTGATTGGATCTCTTCTTTGGACGAAAAGAGGGTTCCTTTATGGGCTGCCTTAATCCGAGGTAGCAAAGAGAAGTCTGCTGGGGCGACGTCACGACTATAGGGGGGTGGGGCAGCGTTGGCACCTGGTGCTTGGCCAGGAACTCGCGGATTCGTAGCGCGTTGTGGCAAACAACTTGGGCGCGAGCTTGACGCACACTTTTCTCATCGCTAAATCTTTATTAACAATACGAAGCACAACAATGGAGTTCAGTTTACGAGGTGGGACCCAAAAGTAACGGGAATTGGGCTGCGGTGGGGAGCGAGAGTGGGGGAAGCCTTTGTTCGGCCGGTCGTACGTCAGGCTCACGCCACCCCTGCGTCAGTATGCGCAGCGCCGTCGCTGTGGCTGGATCAGTCCGTCCGTGAGAGCTGTTTCAGTGAAACAATTTTTTTTTCATTTCGGCGAAATACTCGATGGCGGATTATCAAGAGCAACGCGCTGCAGTGAAATTTTGTTTCCCGTTGGGGAAATCGGCCGCAGAAACTATTGTAATGCTCAAGACTGCTTATATGGAAGCTGCCCTAAGCAAAACCAGAGTCTACGAGAGGTTTGCACGTTTTAGAAATGGCGAAATGTCAATTGAAGACGAACCCCGTTCAAGGCGCCCGTCAACATTAAGAACTGACGAAAACGTCGACAAAATCAATGCCCTCATTCGTGAAGACCGTCGCAGAACCATTGATCAACTCTGTGAGATGTCTTGAGTGTCACGGAGTTCAATTCAGAGGATTCTATCTGAAGATTTGCGTTTGAAAAGGGTTGCAGCCAAAGGGTTGTCCCTCGCCATCTCCCTCGCCGGCTCATATCGCCCTCTCCGTGATGCAGTTTTTGACAAAAAACGACATGAAATCGATTGTCCACCCCCCCCTAGTCACCGAATTTAGCTCCCTGTGACTTGATTTTGCTCCCTAAGACTCAAAGGGTTATGAAAGGGAAGCGTTTTGACACTGTGGAGGAGGTAAAACAAAAATCGCTGCAAGACCTAAAGGACTTCCCGGGAAATGAATTTCAGAAATGTTTTGAACAATGAAAGCATCGTTTGGCAGAAGTGCATTGTGGTCTATGGGGAATACTTTGAAGGTGAACGAAATTCAATGTAAAATATATTGAGAAATAAAGAATCTATAACAAAATTCCTGTTATTTTTGGGGTCCCCCCTCGTATTAGCCTTTAACCTCCTCAAAACCTGTGAGTAGGGCAGAGCGGAATACCTGTAAGCCCTCGTGAATCATTTTGTTATTCTCATCAAGAGATTTTTTCAGTTTAGTACAAAACTTAATAATCGTGTAACGTTGCTCGATCGTCGATTCTATTTTTTCCCGACACAGTCTCGGCGCGCAGAGGTTTACAATAACTGACGTCCTGCCGCTTCCACAGCTTGGAGAGCACTGAGACCAGTTTTGCGGCAAAGCTCAGTCGCCTTCCCCCCCCCCCCCCACCTACTTCAAGTAGTTCGATTCCACCCCGACCAATAGGAGCAGCGCGGGAAATTTAATTGCATTTCTTTTGGAACACACCTTGTATTAACTTTCGGATTACACTACTCAATATCACTTCATAAAGTGCTCAAATGTGATTGCCGTGAAAGTATTCGGAGTTTCTGCATTCTGATTAATTTGTTATAGTGAAGACGGAAAGTTGTGATGCATATTGCGTGCTTCTTCGGCCAATCTAAATCTTTGGCATCCAACCTGAGCAACTAAGTCGTGGTCACCGAATATTTTAATCAAAGCAAATCCCTCTTCAAAGACGCCAAGCGTCAAAAGGATAAGCAGTTCAACTGATGGAAAATCTCAACTGGACCCTAAAATCACTGAGAGATGGGAGTTAACTCCGAGTTAAGGATGCTCGATTTTAATTGTTTATGTTTTAACTACGGTTGATAAAAATTAATGTAACGCCTATTCATGTGTATTTCTTTAACAGATATGATGCGAAAATTCAGTTTTTATAGTACTCTAGGGTTCTTATTAGTTTTTTAAACGTTCTCAAACACTTATTCTAACAGTTCTGAGGCACCAATTCTTGAAAACATGAAATTTCTGCATGTTTTCTCACGAATTCATTAATATTACCTAGCAAAAGTGATACTATTGTTTTTAGACCATGGCAATCCTTACTATCTTTTCACTATTACACTTACTGAACAGGTAGTTTCTGTTTTTCGTGAAAACGACATATCCATAATTCTTCTGGTGGTAGTTCCCTACTGCGATTAAGGGCATATATTAAATCTTGTATTTTCGATATCATTTTCCACTAAATCTAGAATAACATATTGTTTTTCCTATTTTATAACCGTCATTTGATAGTGCCTAGGATTAGAAATAGAGGCTCTTATAAAGATAAAAATTTCACCCGCCGTTTCGATGTGTTCTTCTTAAAATATTTCAAATTTTAAGCGAGATTGAATCGTTGTTTAATTTTCCTTAGCTGTCAGGCACGATTCTTGTTTTGTACATTTGCCCCCTCATTTACATAATTGATTCCCTTACTCACGTCATGCTGTTCGGATGCATGCATGTCGTCACGAGAACAAACACCAAGTCGACTGAACACGCTTCTGCCCGAAGGAAGTGCGTAGTGCAGAAACTACTATATTTTCCGCACAGCACTAATGAGAAATTCCTTAAAAGGCGTATCGGAGGGAATAGGAACGCAAGCTAGAGCCGCGAACCCATCATAGCGCTGCTCGACAAGGCTTTGCGATTCCCCGGAGAGGTCAAGGGGGATTGCATCGGAGTCTATCATGGCCTAATAACTTCTCGTTTCCAACCTCCTTCCGCTCCGGCGGCACTTCCCTCCGCCCCCTGCCTTTATACCTGGCGAAGGAAGGAGCGACGGAAAAATGACCAAGTTGAATGGAGCGGTAAGATAGAGAGAGAGAGAGGAGTTAAGCCTCCCAGTCTGTGACCCCATTCTTCCAACGAAGCGAGCTAAGCTAAACCCGTTTCACCATCAATATGAAATCATCCGGAATGTCCCTCAAGATTCGCCATAAATAAGTGCAGCACTCAGATTGCTGTTGCGTTAGTTCGTTTATCATATGTTAATGCGTCATGGCATGTATTCCATCAAGATCAATCGCCTTGGAGGTAATTGAAAAAAAACAGCCCGAAGGTGCTACTTGAAAACTTAAGTATAAATGATTGAACCATTTTCTAAAAATTTCAACACAATTTCAGCTCTTGTTTAAAATTTTCTCTTACACCAGATGGACAAAGGAATGAGGACGGACAAGTGATAAGAGCCGGAAATCGGGAATAATTTAAAAACTGAACATTTGGTCAACCATTTATTGTTTGAATACCTCTCCCCAATCCTGGAAGCACCCATTTCCTTCACAGAAAGATCCAACAACCCCCCCCCCCCGCTGTGCACCCACCAATCACCACTCCTGACGCTTAGTACCCCTCCCCCCTTCCCATCAACGCCGATCGCAACCCCACCTTTTTCCCCTCCTTCACCCCCCTCTCTCACCCACCCCTCCTCTTCCTCATGAATGCTATATACAGGGTTCGTCCGGAAAATAAGTGTACTGAGCTCAGGAAAAAAAAATTATTACACTTTTACATATCTTAAGCTAATATTCCTCAAAATAGGACCCTTGTGAGTCGATACACTTGTTCCAGCGGCGTTCCCATTCCTGGAACGCTCCCGCGAAGGCATCATCGGGAACCTCTCGAAGACTCGTCGTCGACCTCTTCTCTACCCACCACGAACATCTTGTGCCACCGAAAGATCATGTTTCTGGACATGGCTGACTACCCGTAAGCCTGGTTAATCATACCGACAGTTTCGGTAGACGATTTCCCAAGCTTTACCGCAAATTTGATGGAATAACGCTGCTCCAAAAACTTCGGCATCGCGTTCCGTGACGTGGGTCGAGCGTGGAGGTTCGCGTTAACAGAGCTCCTCACTACACCACAGCTCAGAGCCGACTGCCTTTCTCAGCGTCGCTTGCCAACATACCCCCCTCCAATCGCAGCCCGTCAGAGCGGTGCTGGGCGCGCCTGGAGCGGCGGGAAAAAATCAGTAGTCAGTACACTTATTTTCCGGACGAACCCTGTATAAATGGACTGCGACTTGATTAATTTGTACCTGATGATGACGCCGAAGCGTTGAAACTAGTTGTAAGTAAATAAAGAAGAGCGGAAATATACATTGTGTTCTTCATTTAATTTACATAACCCTGATGAGATCAAAATTCATTTAAAATTAGAATAATATCTTTCATACCCTGGACAGCTCCAACAAAGAGTTAATCAGTGGATTGCTAGTGCTGTTTATAAGAAAATAATCTTTTTCCTTTTAAATTCGACCGTTATTCTTTACTGTTATTTTTAAATAATTAATACAATGTAATATTATTGAATTGAGTATCAAGGATTATCGATTTTTACGAGTGACCACTGGAATTCAAACCAGGGGTAACATTTTCAGTAGCCCACAATTTAGTCGACTTAAAGCTAGACTCACTCAAGTGGACGACATAAATAGGGCCGCCCATGGACGCCCCAGAAATTTCAGAAGCCGGCACAAATTGAGGTTGTTTGACCGACAACTCCCTCTCCAAGTTTTGTGTTGCCATTGTCTCGCCTGCTTCCGTGTGAATCAACATCGCCCCCGTAATCCCGGGAAACTCGCTTGTTTTGCAAGACTTTCGTGAGTGCGGGAACACTCTTGGCCTCAAAGCACTCTAGTTGTTTTTGTGTAAGGCCCGGGGATTCATCCCCGCTTAGCGGAGAGGCCGCGCGGGCCCGACATCGTGTCCCTCACTCTCACAATGGTGTGTGTGCTCGCTCCCCGATACGCCGATGTTTTCTACGCGACGCTGCGGAAAAACAACGTCGCTAACCCGCCCCTGACCCCATCACCTCCGGGGGACGTGACGAGGCGGTTGAATTGAGCCGGGGGGGGGGCGTCCCCCGTCACCGCACGTGTGCAACCTCCAGCCGAGCAAAACCGAATTTTTCATATCGAGTCGGGGGCGAAGAACACAGAGGGCCCACTCGACGCTCTGCCATTCGAAACAAAGAACAAAAACCTGGGCCCCTGCGGGGTGCTAGCGTCCACCGCGCGATGGACCACGTAGGACTGAAAGAAAATCACGTGTCCCGAAGGGATCAAATGACAACGGTTAGCTTTTGCATATCACCGGAGAGGAGTAGATATTGTATTCATTGCACTGACGGGGTACTGTCTTCATTTGATCCCCGTAGGCAACGAGGACTGAATAAACTTCTGCATGTCTATTACGTAAGCCTTAGTAATATTTTTCGTAAAACATCATCCCTTTTGACAGGGTGGCTCCATCTTATCAAAACTGCCGCGTGGAGTTATGGTAATGCGTGACGCATATGCTATATTGTATCTTATTGGGCATTAATATATTTTAACCCAGCTATAATCGTTTATCCTGCGATATCATCCTAAAGTATACTCCATTTAAGAATCTGTCGAAAAACTTGATTTGTTTTTCCTCTTGCTGTAACGAAATAATAATGCAGTATTGTTGTGACGGTGCATGGCTTACCACTTAAGCAACTTGTCCTCGCTGGTCGTTGAAGAATAAATTTTATTCAAGTTAAATTGTATTCCTTGCATCACAGCGCAATGGAGGGATAAAGCTTGTGCGGTTTTCTAAAACGTTTACCTCAATTAAATTAACCAAAATCGAAGAACTATGAAAACATAAATTATCCTTTATTGTAACGTTTAGGCTAAGAAAAAGATTAGTTTTTAAACTGTTGATTTTAAATATTATTTATTAGCCTATGATTTTTGTAAAAGTACTATGTGATACATTTTGTCTGCTTTATTTGGATTTATGTAATATACATCAATCTTAGCCTTATTTTAAAAAGCGACCAAGGTATTTACTTTCTGAATGCATCGATATTCCCATAGGTGTAGTCAGTGAACGCAAAATAATCCATCGCTTTAAAATTTGCCAATAAAAGTTTCTAGTTAAGGAGATCGTAGTCAAACTTTATGCTTATTTATAACAAGTTCCAATTTCATAATCGTATATATAATTATCATTTCTCTAATCGGAAAACTTAATATACTGAAATGAGTTTTTAGTTTAATCTACTTGATATTTAAGTACTTTTTTCATCTAGTTTCCTCGTGTTGTCCCATCTGTCACGTTTCGCGACCAATTAGAGGGTTTTAAAACATGCATTGCAGAAGACAAGCGGTGTCGCGAAGCCCTGTATAATTTCCTATCACTCGGATGCACTCATGACGATTCCCAGCACGTACAAGTCACCAATGATATTCATTATACTTCAACATCTCCCTTTTGCTTCTCTCACTGTTCATAAAATTCAAGAGAAGTGCCTCCGGCAATAGCCTCGCGATTTATTTTCGCACATTCTCTCTTTTCTTCTTTCATCCCCAATGTGAAATCCTAAAACTACATATTGGCATTGCACACTACTGTAAATAGTTGCGAACTTTGAGAAAATAATGAAATACGCGCCACTCAATTGCCGTGTTCGCCGAATCAATAACAGCGGTGGGGTCGGGATGGTGCGGTGCCTAACGTGCAGGTAGGTCCCAGCGTGAGGGACCGGGTTCTAATCCCGGAGGTGACTTTTTTTTTAGTGGTATTCCTACTTCAGTTGCTTTGTGTGAGTACGGCGTCCGTCGGATGGGACGTTAAACTGCGGCGCCTTCCGACAAGAGCAGGCTAATACCGACGCTGGGTTTCTCTCCACCCTTCTTCTTTTCCCATCCATGCCTAATGGTGCAAATGACGTTAGCTTATTTGTCGCCTCCCATAAAACTACTCCTACCATCAATAAAAGAAATCTGGAAAGCGAGACCACCTCCTTTAAGGCATTTTGTTGAGTGGGCGGTTGGCGAATATTTATTCGCATTCGCGCCACGGAGCGGTGTGTGTCAAAAGACCTGACGAAACTTGATTCTCGCTCGAGTTCATTTATCAAGGGAAATATAGATGAGTCTTGTCACTTTGGAGTTGCGGCAGTGGTGGGGAGTGGGAAGGAAGGGGGAAGGGTAATAATGAGGGGTCAGCGAAGAGACCTGCAACAAAACAAAGACAAGCTCCCCTCGAAGACCCCTGTGGTGCGTCTCGTGGTCTTCCGGTCTAAAATTTCCATCTCTCCGCGGCCAATGTAAATGCGGAGTGGACGAAAATAGGTAAATGAAGCATTTTATTTAAATTTATTTATAATAGGCAAATGATAATATTCATTGGCTGTCTTTATGATCGTTTATCATCTTTTTGAAACGACAGAAAGGGTTAACATATACTTAAAAGTTAATCAGCTCGATGGGGAAAAGAATATATATGTGACTGTAAGCCTTCTGGAGGAGACACGCATCATGAGGCGACATGATTGCTGGCATTCGCCAAGTCAAGTGCATTTTGGAAGGGAATCGGATCGGAGACCTTGGCCGGTGTATTAGAATCCCATTCCATAAGTCTGGGAGATTGATTCCCTTGGATGATCGGATTTTTCTTAGTAAATCCAGACCATTGATCGGAATTCGTGTAGTGAATCCGCCAAAATCAATGCACTGGCCGTGGCACGGACAAGTTAAAATGAAGACTTCCTGGCGCTTTTTATTGAAACGAAGGAAGCTTTCGCCGTCTCCGGATTTTCCCACTCACTCCTTTAAGCCTTAATCCTCCCCGATAATGAAAATGACCACGGCAGTCACCTCATTCCCACCAATGCTGCTGCTGCTGCTATTAATACTTGCTCGAGCACCGCATGACCTTCCGCTGGGATTTTCTCTGTTTTCATCTCTACGTTACTGAATTTAAATGCGTCGTCACACAGTTCGGGCTGAATATAAAAGTATTTTAAGCATCATTTACACAGGAATTTTGACAGCAAAGTGAAATGTGACAATTTCCTCTGAATGTGACGTGATAGGAAATTAAATGGCTCAATTAAAGCGAGCTCGCGGGAGAGGCTATATATGAATTAAAAGGTAATATGAAAACGTTAACTCCGCCTGCAGTGCTGCTGGGTGGATTGATTGGCTTAACTGCGCTGTTTTTAGTCCCAAGCCCAGAAAAAAGGAGGATTGGAGAGCCAGGATAGAAGTCTGCCATCCGTAAAAAAAAAGGCACCTGCTCGTATTAACAGTAAAAAGCCTCGGAATTGGACTGATTTAATGATGATTACCCAAGCATAGAAAGGAATTTTATCTGCATTAAATACAATGCATTATTACTTGAGGCCGTAGAATCCCAGCGTATTGTTAACATTTTATTATTTTCCAGCCGATTCACCCTTTTAACCTACTCGTCGTGTCATTTCCGGGAAAAATCAGCGTTAAGATAAAATTTATTTTACCGTTGGTGTGATTTCCAGGAGTTTCAAGTATAAGGAGAGGAAAGAAGATGAAAGAAGCACGATCCTTAATAATTATAGCATTCCCTTAACCCCTTTATACCTGTCAAGAAAATCTCATTATCAGCCAAAACATACATATTTTTGATAGATTTAAATGTCAAGGATGACAATATAAATTATATTCTTTTCGTCATATCATCAGAATTCTTGGGGAAGGGTATATAGCCTCATTAATTCTACCTTTTGCCGTCCGTAAGTGAATATAGATTCGTTTTATTTTCATTATCATGTCAATATGCCCTTGCAATACGTTGTCAATCATGTGTTCAATTTCACAATATAATTAGCAGGATGTTAGTAGCTTCTCTTTTGTCAGACGGGATTGAAATTGCGCCTCGAATACGTCCCGTGGGATTTCATTACCCCCAGATCCGAGTGCAGGCGTACCCGATGCCTGCCGTTACGCCTTCATTAATATTCTGCTCCGCACTTTCACTCAGACGCTGAGCAGAGATTCATGGCAGGGCGTGTAAAACATTTGCTCAGAGGTCTCGAGATAACTGGCCCACTGCACCCCACAATAAACAGTATAATCTCGACGTGTTCTAACTTCGCTATCGTCCGTTCGTCCTCCTCATCGGCCAATTTCATTTCTCAGTCCGTTTCATTACCCCCGGCGCACGGAAGCGCCGCCGACACCACCTCGACGCATTCGCAGCGGTAATCTGGAGACGTGGTCCCGGAGCTTTTGTCCCAACTAGCGGCCATTATACTAGTCCACTACATTCCATTTATGTACTAGACGAAGAAGATAAATTCACGCCTCATACTCAATTTGCAAATAGTCTTCACACTCTCGCAGTGTACTTCTTGAGATTTCCGAACGAGAAAGCCCTCGGCAATCAGGAATCCAGGCACAAATCGTCTGTTCAATCCATAAATCAAGCGTATATTTTGCATGTTTTACCTGTATATCCTTCTTTTAAATCCTCAACATAAATGCTTGAGATTTAGGAATAGTGGCATATCAGATGGTTCTTTCAATCAACGAGGCAATCTTAAGTTTGATTTTTTGTTTTCCAATTTGACCGAATATATTCAACGGACTTACTATTAGACAACATACATTCGGCAGAATACCGATTGCGTCATCCAAACAAATTGAAATTTAAAATGATGTCAATTGAAATGTTTTAAACGGGGAACAGTAAAATAATTAAAGCAAAAGTATTGGAATAACGATCTCCCTGCCTGGATACAATAACTATGCAATTATGCTTTTTTCATCAATTCAATCATATTCAATCAAAATCATTCTTTTTCATCCAATCAAGTGAGTCTCACTCTTTAAAGCACACCATAGTGTTACTCAGAGCTTAATTAAAACTATTGACATTGGTCTGCGGACTGCACTTTCCAGGCGTCGGTCAGGCGATCGAAAGGCCTGACTTTTGTTCCCCTTATCCCAGTGTGGTACCTTCCAAAAAAATTTAATTCGACTTCAGCATCCACTCTCACAGTCAAGGGGATTAAATTTTTATTTCTCGAAAGTCCGCCACATATATTTGAACACAAATCTACGAGGGGGGATTACGATAGGATGGTGGGTCCCACTGCCATATTGGTCCAAGTCGCGATTCTGAAACGATTGGATCCGATGAGGGCAGTGGCTGCGGGGAGCGAACGTCCTCCTTTACTTCCCAACGACTACACCGTCAAGGGAAACGAGCTGGAGGGAATTTTTCGCAGTGAACTTCGATATTCGATTTCTCTCCTTTTTCACCCGGAACCCTTAGAGTCGCCCCTTTACGCTTTCTCTTACTCTGAGCCCCCACCCTTACCCTCAATCACCATTCCCCTCGCCCGTGCACGTGACCCCGTGGGAATGGAGAGGCCGATGGCGGTCTTTCCCGTTATCGCTTCGATTCGCACAAATTCGCGACCCTTTCTCTCCCTCTCTCTCTCCCCCCCCCGCGTGCATTTATTTGACTCGAATTTTCCGAGAGTCCGTGGTTTGAATTCGAGGTGCCCCCCCTCTCCCGGCCCATCTCTTATCCACTCCCCCCCCCCACGCGGGAGGCAGGAAGGAGGGGCTTGCCCCCGGTCGGTCGGGCACGCGTTAATTGCCGCTTTCGTCCGCCCCACCTCCATCGTCCCGGTGCCTGCATAAGGTTTGGCGATCGCATATCGTCCCTCTCCATCCTCCCGTCCCCCTCCCACCCACCACCTCGGCCTCTCTCGCGAAGTACCTCCACGTCAATGGGTGGTTGGTTTTTTATCGCCGCGTTATTGGACTTGGGAAAACTTGCGACAGCAATTCTCGAGCACGGCCTGAAAAGTTTGCTTTATGCCTCGTAACGGAACAAATGGCTTCTTAATTCCGCCCAATAAGGCGATAAACCGTGGGGCCATTTTGAGCGGGGCTGAAGGGCCTTGCCCTTGCCTCTCTCCGAAATGCGTCGTCCTCCGTGGAGCTGGGAAACGTCGTCGGGCGCTGCTTCGATTTCGCTGCCGAAGATGAATGGTACCAAATAAGAAAGTTGCGCTCTTACTATTCATGCCAATGACACACTTCGTGTTATCACCGCGGCGTGTCGCCTGCGGCTGGGATGACTCGCCTAGTTTCAGTAGTGTTCAATTTTATCATGCCACCGTTTTATTTCAAATAAATTACCAATATACAGTTATTCATTGGTCTAAGTCTTCAAGTAGTAAAATCATGTACGAATGAATTAAAATATATTTCTTATCAATTATTATCATTACATTCTCATCATTTAAAAGGTTAATTTATGATTTTAGCTAGATTAAATCAACGGGACACAACTGAAATTTGATTGCACAATTAAAAGCATGAACAACGTGTCATTTCCGAAATCCATCAATTTACATAAACCGCGTCTAGTGAGCAATAATGGTAAAATTCAAGTTTATGGCTTCATGATTTGACTCCCACGTCAGATCAACTCCAAAATAGTTTTGATTCCACGAAATGATTATGCATCAAATAACTTTCCTATTATTGAGGGGAAGGCTCGTTTGATATGGTTTCAAGCGAAACCGAGGATCAAAAGGACTGGAATTCCTCAGGCGTGAATTTGCTAGTAACAGAACCTCACAACTTACTGATCCGCCTCAATAATAAGCACATTCCAATGCATAATTGATGCCCTATACTTATAATGAACACAGCTGGGTTGGTAAACTATTTCGCCGTAATTCTATAGCTAAATTAACGTTAGATTAGTACATGAACATGATTTCATTAATGATAGAATTAACACCATTATGCATATACAAAACAGTTCATTAGCGGCCAAACTTCTGGAGAATGATTAAGTCTACCTTTTATCATGCGAAGTATTCACCTTCATCTCTACTAAATATTTTGGCATGAAATTCGCTAATAGAGTGCGGTGTTGGCTTCATAGCACTCGTAATCATGGAAAATAGTAATATGGCTAACGAACTTATATTAATAAGTCTTGTGTGTTAAAAACGGTTGTTACATTTTGTTATTTGTAATAATAATCCATACGCCAAAGGCTTGATTGACATCGATGAACCTGTGGAAAGAAATGAATATATCAGTGAGATTTAAAATTACGATTCGTCATTAAAATTGCATTGTTTTGCGTTTTTATAATTGCACTCAAAAAAGCTTAATTTAGATTAATTTTTGAGTTATTTCATTCCATTGTGATCAAGATTTATGTTTTAATGACAGATTGTTTCGCACTCTATTCCGTGTTATCCTTTCAATCCATGGTGAACCGTTTTTTTTTCAGTGTGAGCATCTGAATGGTTATTTTTTTTTCAGAAAGTAAATTAAGCCCATTCCTGTGTGATATTCTTTTATTCAGTGCTCATTGTTCAGATTCTCCAGCAATGGCGCGGCGCCTCTGGTTCCTCGCAGTACATTTTATTGAGTCAACGTGCTCACTTGCATCAGGCGTATTCTTCGTTGGGTTCCGAACCTTCGAAGGGCATACAAGGCGTGGTCTGACTTCGATCCGCCCACGCCTGTGCTGCAGAGAGCAGTCTCCAGTCTCGGATGGTTCCCAAGGTTCCTAGCCCAGCATTCATCTACGCAGTCACAATCACAAGCTTTACCCTGGGAATTCGCTGTAACATACAGAAAAATAATGGATACCATCAACTACGAAGTCTTTCCAGGGAAACAATGAGTTCCGTATGATCGGGTATAAAAAGATACATCTCACGCAACGAATAAATGGGCTGAAAACATGAGTCGATATAATCATTCCATTAGAAGACAGCGAGAGATGGAGGACTTGGATATAATTATCACTTGATAACGTGGAGAGAGAGAGAGAGAGAGAGAGAGAGAGAGAGAGAGAGAGAGAACACCATCAGGGGCTATTGTGCGTGAGAGAGATGGAGAGAAATAAAGTTTCTCGAGTCTGCGTAGATGCTTGTGAGCAAACGGATTGGATGAGATGAATTGTTTTCACTTCAAAAGGACTTTAGTCGACTCCTCCATTCACCGAGTGGATGCGTTCTCCCGACGCTCAGAGGGAGAGAGAGAAAGAGGGAGTTTGTGTGTGCTGGTGTGAGTGTGTCATCTTTCATAGGGCATGAAGAAGCATCCGAGGGGGGAAAGCAGGGAAGGGTGAGAGAGGGTGTTTTCCGTTCCTTCTCCGATTCCCCCTTTTCCTACTTACTTTGCGATCAATCCGTTACCAGGCAACAGCCGCCACCATTTAGTTAATTCCCGAGGAGAAATTTGACGCCCCCCAGATGGATGCTGTTGGTGGGATACCTGGTCCTCTCCGAAACCCACCCTCCCCTCCCCCGCCCAATCCATCTCTCTCCCTTTCCTCTTAATCAAGGGAGAGCCACTTGGCCTTTCTCTTCATCACCCAGTCTCTCCTCCGCCTCCTCCCGCGCTTGATCCCTCTGTCACATCCGAACTCCGCTACGCCTTTCCCGTCGGCCATCGACGTCCAAATGTATCTCCTGTCGGCCAACTCGCCCGTCTCATCGCTGTACCCGGCAGTTATCTTCCCCCTTTGGTTAAGCAGGTTACCTCATTTCATTGAAGTCTTTTGATTGTCGGCGTTGAACTATTTTCCGAATATAACCCTCTTCGTTCTTCATTAAGAAGACCAAAAAAAACCTGTTCCTCTCGACAGAAATGAATTATGTGGGTGATTGATTTTCTCGATAATTTTCAAATGCATGTGGTACAAATTCTTTTTCCCGGATCATATTTATCATTAAATCCGGCACAGATAATCGTTTTGAAACCGCTGAATTACTTTAAATGACAACTTTGCGATTGATTCGTTATCATTTCATTTTTTATCTATTTACCTGAGTAGATTTTCATGGCTAGTAAACCAGTATAGCCAGTGTATAAAACTTTGCTTTATTTTTCAGTCAGCTTATTTGTTGCATTGACTTTAATTGCGCGAGTACTTCGTACTCTTTTAACTATTTATTATCCTTAATTATCTGAATTGGTAAGTTGTATTTGTCAACCCCATCGTTTACTATCGTCATATTATGTATGCACCATGATATTCTACAAATCGCTCCGATATACAATTTTTTCATGTTTTGAAACGTCTCCAAGAAATAAGCTTTTATTAATATTGAAATAAGCCATTTATGCTGAAGCCCTTTTCCAATCAGGTGATACGCAAAATATTTGTAACCCATTAATTTGACATATTTTAACATTAATTTTAAATACGAGGGTAGGCTGAAAAGTAATCCACACATGCTTGTAGGCCACTAACAAATACAAATGGCAAGATTGGGCGAAAATTACATTAAAGTAAAATTCTTAAGTTTCAAAATAATATATTTATTTTTCAATATAGTCACCTTTTAGGCTAACACATTTCTCCCGACGTGTAACAAGTTTTTTCATTCCGTCAATGAAAAACTCTTCCGACTTTTTTCGAATCCAGGACTTGACAGCTGCCTTCACCTCATCGTCCGAGGTGTAATGATTACCCTTGAGGTGTCTCTTGGGTTGAGGAAATAAATAAAAATCGCAAGGCGCAAGATCGGGGGAATAAGGAGGGTGTGGAATCGGTTCAAATTTCAGGTTTCGCAGAGCCTTTCCATTTGCGCGCGAGGTGTGTGGACGAGCGTTGTCATGTTGCAAGATTATTGGCGCCAGGCTGCCTTTAACAAGACAAACTCGACCAAAATGGTTTGCAATTGGCTTTTGAGTGATTCGCCGGTCATTTTGAATGAAATCTTCGACGAGTTTGGGATGTTCATCGTCTGTGGCAGTGATCGGACGTCCGCTGCGTGTTTCATCGACAGTTATGGCTTTTCCTGGCTCGCAACCACGACATTTTACTGCCCATCGATTTACAGTAGACGTACCAACAAGCATTGTCATTATAAAGAGCCTTTAAACGACGATGAATCTCAGTAGGATTCACTTTTTCAGTTAAAAATTCGATAGCAGCACGCTGTATAACTCGCGTTGACATTGCACTAGAACACGTCTCCATACTTCCGCTACTCGAAAAACACTGGATCAATAAAACGACCTCAATGCGTGTTGGTGGGGAATGTTACGTCCACATGCCACCAGGAGTGCTTCTGAAGGTCATTGTGTTTGTGGTCTACGAGCATATGTGCATTACTTTTCAGCCTATCCTCGTATTTCACTAACCACTGCTGAATTAGAGTTACCATTATTTATCGCTATGCTTATCAGGCAGTGTGGTCATAAGAATTTCATTTGCAATTATCCACAAAAGAATCTAATTCTCACGGAATTTTCCATCCTCATTCGTCAATCTTATTTTCATCATTCGGCGGAAATGCCACAATATAGTGCGATCCAATCCTATCGATTCTTTTACCATCACTGTTCATTTCTCATATCCTTAGGAGAGTGTTTCCCATCCACATGTACGAGCTTCATTATATAATAATATATTTGCGGATTCCACTAATGCATATTACGCATCGGATTCTTATTTTAGAGCCAGCGAGGGGTGTTGAACAAAATTTGGAAAAAAGCGTAATAAACATAGATTAGGCGAGTGAAAGAATATTATTAGTAGAAGTAAAAGGTGAACCAACGGATTTGGTCATTGTTCAGGTCTCCATTTAAATAAGCAATCATGGGGACAATTGATAGTAATGGGAAATTGAAAGGCGACGTCGGGCTAAGGAAAAGCCGATAGTGAGGTCGGGAACTACGGCTCAGGACTAAAAAATTACGGCGTGGGAGGGGAAGCAATAGAGTTCTGCAGGAGACAGGGGTTAATCATGAATAACCCTTGGTTTAAACACCACAATAAGCGTAAGGGACTACGGTTTAGGAATACCTGTATTATATGTAGTATGCATGGAAAATAGCCAAGGATTCAGAAAAGTATCAGTTGGGCTAGAGTGGCGACGCACGGATCTAAAAAGAGCGCAATTCATTCGTACAGTTTTCCTGGAGTGGATGAGAATTGAGATAATAATTTATCGTAATACTAAGGAAGTGTTGGGTCAGATTCAAGAGAATGGAACAGGGAAGACGGTTGAGTACAAATATACAAGAGATAACCCTGAATATAATAAAGTGCCAGAAGGCTGTAGATAAAAATATGAGCAAGAACAGGAGACGGGCACCATTGAAGAAAATGGGAACATATCAAAAAATGAACTGAAAGCTACAGACGAAAACATAGGAACAGTTAATAAAAAAATAAATATAGGCGACAGTGAATTACGGACGAGATGATTAGAAAGCTAGGCGAAAGAAGGAAATGGAAATTTGTGAATATAGGGTTAGGTTAAAGGAATCATTAATAGTTGAATAATAAACAGGTGGGTAACAAAGAGGGTAAAAGAAGCGTGGGGAAAACGGTGTGAGGATATGGAAAGTTTACAAAGGAAGAGTGAAATTGGTGAGATTTAATGGAAGATAAAAGTACCGTATGGAAGTGAGAAGGAAAAAACAATCAAAGTGAAGGGATTGAAATTACTAATTGAACAGGAAATATTAATTGAGGAATTATAGGGTAAAGACATTAGGCCAAAACGCTCAGACGTTGAATGAGAATATGCAGAGTAGATGAGGATAGCTTAGGCCCAGGCTTAGTCGATGGCAGATATAAGGGGCATTGAGGGAATTGAAATCAAATATGGCCGAGGGGGAGGATAGCATTCCCATGAAACTACTTAAGCATTTAACAAGCCGTGGAAGTAAGAGTTTTTGTGGACTAATTCGTAGCATCTATGTTGTAGGAATTTGGCTGTAATGCGTACGTCGTCAGATCAGTGTTAGTTCCTATTCCAAAAAGGAAAGGTGGACTAAGGAACAAAGCAATTTTGCACGCAGCTAAAGTGGTACTCAGGATCACCCATAAGAGGATGGAGAGCAGTGAAAATCATTACTTAGGGGATGAGCAGTTGGGTTTCAGAAAGGGGAGAGGGACATGAGATGCCTTAGCTGTAATGAGGTCACTCATAGAGAGGTGTGGGTAATACAATCAGAATTTACATTTTTGTAAAGAAGATTTCAAGAAGACATGGATAGAATGAATTGGTATTGCATGTGTTGCAGAAAATATGAGTAGATTGAAGGAATAGGAGACTAATTTGCAACCTGTACATGTCTCAGACTGCTCAGGTTTGTGTGATGTGTACAGGGTGAGAATAATAGGTAGTGTTAGGAAGAGGGATTTTTATTACACCCGTACTTTTCAGCGTATATTTGGAGGAAAGGTTTAAAGAGGGAAAAACTGGAAATGGGAATGAAAGTCGAAGGAAAATACATGAAATTATTTAGCATTGCAGATGATCAACCTATGGGCTTCCAGTTAGCCAAGGGGTTGTAGGCGTTGCTGAGCGTATCGGAAAGTCTGTGCACTGGGTACGGAATAGGAATAAATATCAACAAAACAAAGGTTGCTTGGTTTTCGAGAAAGGTGGCAATCCAAATTAAATCTTAAAATATGAGTTGACATGCTAGAACAGGTGGGACATTTTACCTATCTAGAACGTCTTTTGGACCAAAATGGTCGAAGTAGTAGCGACACAAGCATAATTCCTTTAAGTTAAGACCCTTTACAAGAAGGAGATAATAGATGAGAGGGACGCTGAGTCAAGATTTTATGAAAAGGCTCGTTAAAACTGATATAATGCGTGGTTTTGTGCGACGCGGAAATTTGAACGTTTAAGCCAGACAAGCGGAAATTGTAAGATTTTACAATGTGTTTGTGGAAAGGGTGAAGTGTGCAGAAAGGGAAATAGATAAGGAAGGTACTAGGCATGGTGGGGGAGGAGAGAGGATTGTTGGGGGAAATCCAAGTGTGGTAGGAAAAATGTATAATGGGCGTTTTGATTTGTAATGGGATGTTGAAGTCTGTAGTAGAGGGGAAAATGTTAGAGTGGCGAGGAAAGGATAGGATAGGGATGTTGGACGGAATGAAGGGAGTAAGGAATTGCACAGAGATAAAAGGGTGCTTGTTGTAGAGCAGGATATTGGGTTGCATTTTGTTGGGAGAGGTAAAGGAAGGCATCGTTGTACCGTTATGTACATCTGCATCTACATCAATACCCTGCGAGCAACCAAAAAGGTGCGTGGCAGGGGTGGCAGCACAAGGAAGAAAGGGTAAGGGATGAAGGGGTTAGGGTTTTTCAAATGGAAGGGGAAAGGTGGGGGGAACCTGCAAAAAATATACATAAACATACTAGTATAACCATGCGCAGTCGCTACCTTGTAGCTTACTACTTATTATGTGTAGCCGACTAGTGGGGGATTTCGATTACAAGCATTCTGGTCTCTTATTGTTGTTGGAAAAATTGACCATTTAAACCTGTCAGTCTTGCAGCACATCTCTATAATCTTACATTCGTGATCCCTCCGCCCGTAATACGTTGGGGTTCGTATTATGCTCTTGATGTCATCGGAAAAGGACCCAACTTTAAATGTTTTTATTAAGTTTAATCTATATTGTAAACGCCGCTGTTTAAGGGAATCCCAGCTTAAATTTTCTAGCAAAGTAGTTACGCTACTGCGTTGGTCATAACAATTTTTGACAAATCTAGCCCCCCTCCGCTGAACTCGATCTAATTCCGAAATCAAATTTATCTTTTGAGGATCCCATATACTGGCAGCATACTCTAGGTGGGGCCTGACTAGGGCAAGAAAACATCGTTCCTTCACTTTTTCGTCACATTTACCCAGCTCTCTTTTTACAAATCTCAATTTTTTATTAACACGACCGCATATTTCCCGTATGTGCTTTCCCTGGGACAGATCGTGAGTAATCGTTACACCCAAGTATTTAAAGGAATATACCTTTCCCAAAAATGTATTACTACGCATTTTTTCAAATTGAATTCCAATTGCCATGTATCTCACCAAGTCTGGATTGCATTTAGGTCGTTAGCTAACGCGACTCTGTCTTCGTGTCTTCGATAGTCCCCATAAATCACCGCATCGTCAGCAAAAAGACGGAGCCTGCTATTAACCACGGTACTGAGGTCATTTATGTAAAATTTAGTCTGTGTCCATTCAAAACCTACCTTAAATGGTAGATGATCAATAATAATAATAATATTGATACGAGTATTTGTTGCTTCTGGTAGAAATAAATCGGTACCCCTATGTATTATATGTCTTTCTATTGTATTCTTCATCTCTTCTCTGTGGTCGATAATCCTTTTATTCGTATGAATTTCAATTTCTAGTTTTTCAATTTTGAATTCAACGTTTATTCATCATAATTGATTATTGTTTCATGATGTTTAATGTCCCTGGTCGTCTCCTCAAACTTCATCACTTTTTCATATCGACCCCTCAGTGGATCCGCAATGGGCCCGGGGAAATTGAATCGGAACTAATGAGAGCGGCTGCTGTCTCCAGTGTTCGTACAACGTGTAAAAACTATTGCCTGCTCCCCTCTTTCGGCAACTGTCTCCTCCCTACTCGTTGGCGCTTATTTTTTTGTCGCCTCCTCGGGACGCGAATGATTAAGCGATCCGAGAATCACTCCCGCGCCGCTTTATTCTCGTCCTTTTAGCGACGCTCTCAGCAACTATTCCCACCCCTTTCCCTCCCTCCTTCCCTCCCACGCCTCGCTCCCCTAATAGCACCACTTCTCCCCATTTAGGGACGTTTTCACCCGGCGGTTCAAGGTCTCCCTTTCTCTCTCCCCGTTTTCTCTCCCCTCCTCGCGAAACTTCTCACCTGCCCCTCCTTTCCCCCCCACCCTCACCCCTCGGTATCTTTCACCCCTTTTTTACTTCCACCCTCCACTCACCCCCGTCTCCATGCAGTGGCGGTATCTACGGCTCCCACGGATTGATGCCTTCCGTCACCAGTATCATAGTCTCGAGGTCCTCCTCATCTCTCCCGCCCTGACTAATGGCGCCACACCACCAGGAGAGCAACTTAGCTCCACCTCGCCCCATAACCACACATGGGCGCATGCGCGACCATTAATAAGCACGAAGAGGCTTCAAAACTTTCACGCTTTCGCCCCCGCGCCCATCCATCCACACCATGCCCTCGTCTTTGCCTCCACTTGAGTCTCGCAGTTCCCTCGGGAGGAGTTTCCTCCCGCGAGTGCAAACGATCACATCTTGAAGGAGTACAGTGAAAACTGAAAGCTTGGATGTTAACCTACACTCCCCCCCCCTCCCCCCCATGGGAAGATTGCCTCAACACCGTTGAGTGGGCGATCATGTTTATGAGAGTCTGGACTGAAACCGCAAAAGGGAATCCTGATTGAATTTTGGATTACTCTGCGATATAGTTTCCCAAAGAATATAGTATATCGACTTTCCTGCCTTTTTGAACGTGAGACGTTCTTTGAAAATGGTATTTTTTTAGCCTACTAGACGCCTGCTGAAAATATTTAGCACTACACTAAAGGATATCAGTCAAACGTGCCAAAAAAGGGATTTGGTCATTCTGAAAGATGAGTGTATTAAATGCTGCCATGTACCTCTTAAAAATATGCACATACGTGTATACTTACAGGCTATTGGAATTCAAAACAATTCAAATAATATAAAACTTAGATACCGCCATGTATTTGACGAAGTAAATTAGTCAGCGTATCTAAGGAGAAACCGGCAAAAAACAATGCATCAAAATCCTAGGTTCAATACTGAATTTATTTCGCAATGAAAAGTGTAAAAGAGCGCATTCAAAATTATTTAAAATCTCTTCCTTCCCCATATCTTGTTCAAACTCGTTCAAATAATATTTTATTCTCTTAATGCATTCTGAAACTTTCAATTTTTTCAATTTTACGAGTGTTACCGGAATAATTGAATTTTGTGACTGTATTAATGTCTGCTCTCAAGAGATTCCTCAAAATATTATTGTTCTGTGGAAACCTTTGTTCATTAAATACACGACGACTTCAGTATTTCAAAAATATCTTAACTGTGGAGTATGTTGTAACAAATGTAGAGATTAATAACAAATTTAATCCTAGGTTTCTGTATTTTCTGTCCCGTGAAATGTGTTACTAATTGGTAAAGAATTGAAAAAAGGCATATAAATCTAAAAATCAACATGCGTATTTTAATAATCAAAATGCCCAAAATGAGTTTGAATTTAATGTGACGAATAAATTAAAATTTGTTGAATAAATATGTTTTGAGATTTTCTTTGATCACTCGTGCGAATTTGGTTTTCATTTCAGCAGTAGAAGTTTTATTACCGTTGGTGGCCTCACTTATCCGGACTCTTGCTTTTTCTGACGCGTTTCTTCAAATACGTTCATTCTACAAATTCGTATATTGAGTGGTACGTTTGGCCTCGATATAACTATTATTTGGAGCTAAGAGACACGAAATGACCCACGGCTTCGAGCCGGCTTTCTACGCAGTGAGTGCCCCAATAAGTGGAAGGTAGACTTTCATCATGTGCTACGAATTATACAGTTATTATGCTGAATTTTAATATTTATGTGTCTAGTGAGCGTAGACTATCTATTTTGGAGCCAGATGATCTGTAAAATGAACATATTAATATTTTTTGTTAATGACTCTTTAACCCACATTTTATCGAATCGGTATCTTTTGCGTTAAGTACGTGACGGAAGCCAATAAGTTTTGAGTTTTTTTTTGAGATTAGTACTTCTTAGCTGAGGCTATTTGATCTATTCCTGCGGTAAGTACATTTAATGAAGTATCTTTCGAGAAAACCTCGCCATGTGATATATTTATATCACGCCCACTTTCTATCCCTCTATTTATGTCTCTCTTCATACTATAGTGCAAGTACAATGCTCTATCATTCATTTCTACACAACCAAATTTTAAGGTAATAACACTTCGATCATTCATTAAGCCCTTAGAAAATCCTAGAGATGGCCCTCGTGGTATCGGAGAAGGTTTTCAGTTAAGCCTCATCTTTCACTAGACTGCTGTTAAAGTTTCAGCTATATCCATCACGTGGTTTCAAAAAATGATTGCGTGGAAAACGATTCACTTTGAACGAGGAGGTCATCGCCAACACAAATTCCGATTTTTAGGCATTCCGAAATCCTACTTTTTGTTGGGCTTAAAAAATTCGGGAAACGTATAAAAGGAAATTATGTTAAAAATAGAAAAAATCTACCCAAAATAATTCGTTTTTCTATTTTTTTCAGGACTTATTGAACAACGCACGTATTTAAATGACCGATTACTAATCTTATGGATTTCGCAGGAAAAGATCTGCCCTTGTTATTAATGCGGAGGTCACATAGTTTGGTAATGGGCGGACATACTTAGAATACTTTTAACGTATTTTTATTGATATTTTTACACGTTGACGGCCTAATCTCTGATCTACAACCTAGCTACATCTCTTAATACATTACTGTTACACTCTCACATATCCAGCGCATCGTTCGTGTAGTGGACTATTGAGGGATTGGTTGGGCACTCGATACGAATCAAGCGCCCGCCTGTGATCCAAGAGCGTCGCTGTCCCGTTCGCCCTTTGGTTTATGCCTTTCATTCGGCTCCAAACTTTCAAACCCGGTTCCACACTCGGTATTAAGTAAGAGTTTATGCTCAATCTCACATCACCACTCCATTATACTGCAAATAGCATGAAAATCAGTGCATTGGTTCCTCTCAGAACTTAAAACCTCTGAGGAACTTGCTCTATCCACAGAATCTAATTCATAACGAAAGTCCTAAACGCCCCGACAGCTGAACTAACCAATGTTGAAATTCCCTCACGCAGCTCACTCGTTGACACACCCCAAGATGGAGTGCTGGTTTGAATCTTTGAAATTTGCATCTCTACATCTACATCATACCCCGCAAGCCGCCGATGGAGCGTGTGGCGGAGGATGTTAGGTCACCACCCGTACATATAGAATCAAACCACATGCAAAACCGAATCATGTTACCTCAACACAAATACTAGTTTGATCACGCATTTTGATAAGTTTTAAATCAGTCGAAAGAAAGTACTTACATACAACAATATTCAGTAACGGGATACTTATATTCAAATCATGCTGTAGAACTACTATTCAAAGTATGGATCTATTGAATAAAAAGAATATAATGCGGGATATCGACAAATATGTTAGTGCACTAACAATTCTAATTATCTCCTACGCGATTTCTGTCTTCTCTATTTTAATCTCTGATGGTGCGAGGAAAAAACAACATTTTAAATCCATCCGTTCTGCATTAAACCTCCCTGATTTTATGCTGGTGATCTGAGCTACCGTAGTAATTGGAGGCCTGTAATGTGTCTTCAATATCCTCTGATAAATAACCTGCCTCAATTCATTAAATGAAGATCACGTTGTATATTTCCACTGTTCTTTATTTACGGGAACAATTGAAAACCTGCCTCAAATTTACGAAGTAAATTTAATGTACATACAGGTATGTTCCTTTTGAGCACTCATGGCAGATCAATAATATAAAAGGGAAGCATTATTATCTCTAGGGAATGAAAACGTACAAATATAAATTACTTCAATTCCTCTTTCAGCTATTTGTCCTTGGGCTATATTTGTGGCACAGTTATCTATTTCTCAATAAAATCTTCACTAGCATGTTGTGACAAAATAGCGGTTCTTGCATTTCCATGTGTATTTTTGTCTCGTATTTAATAGTACAGTTATCACGAACGTTTTTAAAAGCATCTACTAACGCCTTTCAACTAGATCATTCTATAATTTGAGGCAGATTAGTGGTTATCCGTTTGACTACGAGGAGTCTCAGTTTCTCACCAGTTAAATGTCTCAAAGCACGCCCCCTGAGATACTAAGCCCCTTCATGGGGTTGTCAGGCATCACGTGAGGCGTATTGAGTGAAGCTGGAATCAAAATTGTTATATTTTTAAAGTTCCAAATCTTCCTAGGCAACGACAAGTGACGTAGCGGTTAAAAACCTTCCCCCATTTTCAAGGTCCATCGTAGGGGTTTAGTGACAGATGCTCTCTGACTCGACCCTTCAAAAAATAAATCACTTTTTGGTTTAAGACTGTGTTTGTTTCGAAAAGAGTTATAATATACGACACGTATAAATAAACCATCACTGATTTTCTTTTCATTGATGATCCGACACATATGAATAAAGCATCAGTGATTTTTTTTACTGAATAACTCCTCAACGCCAAAACATGCTCATGATCACGGGATGATCACATAGTCACGGGCACCGGACATGATCTTAGGCATCCATCAATGGATAGATTGAGTATGGTATCTTTTTTGCACAATGATGCGTGGCGGAATTTTAAATGCCCTACCGTTTTGAGTATTTGTGGTGTGCTCACCCAATACATCCATAGTTTTGACTTTGCTGTAAAGTCAATCCCAATTTTTGGGTAAGTCACGTCATATTCCGTGAAATTTTTGTTCGTATCAAATGAGGCAACTTTCCAGCGGCAAAGTGTTAGTTAGCGAAAGACGTAGGCTGATGGTGATTAAACCCAACGCCTCCGTTCAACCAAGCTTCCCTTTCCGCTGAACACCTATCCACTCTCGTAAATTAATTGAGTCGAAGCTCTTCAGCGCCCTGAGGGAAGGAGAGAGAGAGAGAGAGAGGAGGGTGGGAGGTTATTTATCTGAAATGCAAGTCGGAAAGAGGTCGTTAAAACAACATCGAGGAACATTTATCATAAACTCATTACCAAAGCAAAGATAGGCTGCATGGAACCTGCCTATTTTTCATTGTCGTCGTGACAAACTTTTATTTTTTAAACTTATTTAACTTATTTAAACTTATTTTATTTGGGGACCTAACACAAGTGAAACGGTGTATGCGATCGAGTGAAGAATCCGACTCAGAGGAGGAAAAACGTGATGAGACAATGGAACACGGTTCTTCTTATCTTGGAATTGTAATGGCGTCGAATATTGTCGCCCTTCGCTATCAGCCGTTTATTTCGAAGTACCTTGCCTCGGAAGAAGAAGCAGAGGCAATATCCCCATAGCCAATATGATTTCTCGGAATCCTTGAAGCTACGATTGCCTCTCGCCGATTGACGTGCATGATAAATCAAAAAGGCACTGCGTAATACCGGGAGGCTTTTATGTCAAGTGCACGGCGGCTAAGGTGAATCAGAAATCCCGGGGACGTGACGTCAAGTCCTAAAGGGCAGGATTCGTGCGGATTTCGCGGCGCTGGATGAAGTGCGCTCGTTTAAGTTGAGGTCTTCTAGCAAGGTGAGGGCAAATGCCATTGATTTGGCAGGTTTCGCTCTCGCTCATATATGTTTTCAACTTTTTTTATACGCAACAAGTAAAATCGTTAGAGACCTTCATTTAGAGGCTTTAAACATGAATTATCGTTATTAATTTTAAATAATCGGTTGAGAATGAAACCATAATTGCAATCTCAGAATTGCTACATCGGCAGATGCATCCTTTTGTCACCAACCCCTCTGCATGTTCCCAGGGTGATTTCCTCGATGAGAATGCTGCTAACACATGGATTGTCCATCCTTAGTCCGGCTATTCGGTATCCCATTGGCGACATAAATAGCGGAGGGAATGCTATAGCGCGTGGTTCATTCCGTGACTATGGATTTTCTATGGAGACCTCTAGTATGGAGATGTAGTTGATTTCAAATTGGGAGCTTCTGTAAGACTAGGTTTTTCGGTGTTATGCCACATTCGAATCACTCTATTGTGAAACGAGACTCTATTTTCTGGAATAACTTAAACTTGCAAAATGTAGATTTATCTGTTACGATCCAGGTTTAAAGTTTTATTCTTTCCCTTTGAAATATATTGGTATATTATACATTTGTGTCTAGTATTTTAGGATAACGAATAGCTTTTTATCTATCATATCGATACAATATATGTATTGTTTAAACCTAAAGAAATATGAAATAATCCCTGCTTAAAAGAAAGTATTTAAGTCTTTTTCAATCCTGCATTTTGACACAACACGTTAAGAATATGGTATTTCAGGAGAAAACTTAATTCTATTAAGCCATGTCTCCATTCTCTTAGTTAATTTTTCAATCATTGAATCCATAATCTATTGGAAACATTTTATCATGCATAAAAGTTTTCCCTTTTTCTCCCCCGGAGATTAATTCCTATTTGTATCCCGTCTCATGAAGAGGAAAAATAATCGATTCTTTTAAAATTGATTTATCCGAGAATCAATTCTTGTTCCGTTAGATTTTGTGAGATTCCCCGAAATGACATTAATTTCTCATATTTTGAGCATGTACAAGACGTCTAATTTAAAATACGCGTGCATTGATTACAATATAGTGATAAAGACATTGACTGATTACAGAGTGAATGACCGCATCAAATCAATCTGACGAGTGATGATAATGGATGCGAAAGTCTACTATATAATACTACATTTTCATTAATTTAATTTATTGATATTCATTTCATTCTGTCACATTTTTCCAGCTTTTAATTCTATCCACGAATTGCATATCTCGTGACGGGGTGAGAAAGTACGTTATTAAGGAATCCTGGCTGGCAATCGTCCGTAAGTTCCATCTGAATAGCGAGAGCGATATTCCCCGGTAGGGTCAGACCCCAGAGCTGGCTACTCAGCTCCTCTGCGATTTACCATCTTCGTCTTTTCTTTTTCCACTCTCCTTTCTTTCGCTTTGGGGTCGTTCCCTCCTCCCTCTCCCTTTGCCCAACCCGATCCCACTTTTCCACTCCATCCATCCCTTCAGGTCCTCCACCCTGCGGCAGACCCGCCCTTCCCCTCTCCCCCGACCCGTCCCTACCCAAACACCTTCCACGCTATCAATTTCCCAAATTTAACTTCCGAGGGATTGTCCCCAGCGTCGCAATGCTTCTACTTGACAAAACAGATCGGCTCAGTTAATAACTCTCTTCCGAAAGGCTCCTGTTTTATCTGCCTTTCCGTGCCCACGATCGCACAATCCATTCCCGCGTTGGAATCCCGATTTTTTTTTATAATTGGACTTCTTCAACTCTTGTTTGTTAACACTCGTTGCAAAAATGCTGATGAATGGTAAAATGTAGGGATGGAATTGTGTTCGCAATTAAGTTAATTAGTATAAACGCTTCATTTCTGAAGAGCTCCGTGGTGCTTCAGACGAGCATTGATTTACAGTGCAGATTAATAGGAGAAAGTCCTAATTATTTCGTAATCCATTATAAAAATATCATAGAAACTTATTGTGACACCCATTTATATTGGAATAATTTGTTTTGGAGATCCTAACACTTCATGAAAGTGTTGTGTCTTTCATTTCTACATTTTAAGAGTTTCTGTCGCATGAATGTAAATGGATACCAATACTTACATAAATGTAATCAAAACTTGGGCTTGCCTGCCCACGCCATCACGTACGACTAAAAGGTTTGGGAGGCCTTTGCTGTCACATGGCGATTCATAAACTGTCGGATATTAAATAAAAGGTAAAAAATCTCCAATTTAATGTCTAAATTATAGTTTGTGCATCTCATACGAGGCTATAATCTTTTTATGGAATATAAACGAAAATGGTACTTAAATTATTTTTGTACTTTTATTTTCATCTTCAAAAGGGTGTTGTTAGGTCACATTTAATAATAGATAGACTTACAACGTATTAAAATTCTGCTCCATGTATCACATTTATGATAGACAAGGACATAGTTAAGGAATTACATGAAGCTTTTATTACAACCTAACTTATTATTCGTTTGTTCAATTTTCTTGAAATTATTGCAGTTTTCATTTTCTTTGCCAAATGTGTGCGTAAGGCCCGATCAAATTTAACAGCCCTCAGCTTTCATTTGCATTTTAATCTGCGCTAAATATTAATAGAAATGCGAGTCGTGTTCAAAAAGAAAGGTGACTTTTCAAATTTTGAGGGCAACATACAGGTACATTCAATTTTCGATTTTTTTGTTTTGTTATGTTGGTACACAATTCCCAAACATATTTTCACCGTTCCAAATACATGGAATATTTAGTTTTTTACTGGCCGATACAAATGTTGGACATGTTTTGGTGTGCTCGGTGATTTTCTGCTGTCAACCAAATGGATCAAAGAATTTGCATCAAATTTTGTATAAAAAACTAAAATTAAGTGCTCTAAAACACTTGAAATATTGACAGTGGCATACGGTGAGACTGGTCTGTGTAAAAAAAATGTTTATAAGTGTTACATTCTCTTCCAAGATGGCAGATGCCAATGACGAGCCTCTGGACGACGGAAGCAACAGCCCGTCAACAACAGATCAAAACGTTGAAGCAGTGAAGAAAATTATTTTTTAAAAATGGTCGAATCACTATTAGAGAGTTGCTGAAGATTTTGGTATATTGTTTGGCTCGTGCCATTCAATACTTTTGGATGGTTTGGGCATGAGACGTGTGTCAGCGAAGTTCGTTCCGGAACAGCTTAAGTTTGGCTAGAAGAACCGTCGTATGAACATCGCTCAGGAGCCGTTGAATGGCGTCAATGACGATCCTGATTTGCTCGAAAGAATCATAATTGGTAATGAATAGCGAATACATGGTTATGACGTCGAAACCAAAGCCCCAACGTGCCAACGGAGGAACCCAGAAGAACCAAGACCGAAAAAAGTACGGCAAGCTCGATTAAATGCCAAGGTTTTGCTCACTGCTTTCTTCGATTACCGGGGCGTAGTGCATCAGGAGTTCTTACCAGAAAGTCGCACGGTCAATAAGGAGTATTACCTTGAAGCTATGCACCGTTTGCGAAAATTAATTCGAACAAAACGTCCGGCATTGTGGAAAACCAATCCGTGGCGTTTGTATCACGATAATGCTCCTGCTCCCTCATCCTTGCTTGCGAGAGATATTTTGGCCAAAGACAACGCCACAATCATGCCTCAGCCACCATATTCACCGGATTTGCTCCATTGCGACTTATTCCCTTTCCCGAAACTGAAGACGCATATGAAATGACGGAGATTTGCAATGAATGAGGATATAAATACTGCATCGCTGGAAGAGCGCGTGGCAATACCAAAAGGTGCTTATCAGAATTGCTTCGAGGATTGGAAAAAGCATTGGCACAAGTGTACTATATTATGGGAGGGGGATTACTTCGAAGGGGTCAACTTGAGCATTGAAGAATAAATAAGTACTTTTTCATAAAAATATAAAGTCACCTTACTTTGTGAAAACACCTCGTACGTTCCCATTAACCTTCCTTCGCCAGATCTTTTGCGGCTCCGCATGGATCACGACGACTACACTCGATGAGAAAAGGCAAGAGGAGGCGTACTAGCACTTCGTAATTTATTCTTTCGTTATGTTTCTGAATCGCAGGTATGTATCGTAGCACCATGCGTTCTACTCAGCGTCTCATTAGCGATACGAGATTGATTTTAGACACGTCATCGAGGTTTGTATCGGGCAATTTCTGTACCTAACGAATTTTTAGACTCAGCAAATGGTACTTTTTATTAAATTCCTTCTGTTTTTTTTCAATTAATTTTCTAACAGCGTATATTTAATGTGCAAGCATATAATTGTCATCCAGTAACCAAATCATAGACAGCAGTTGAGTTGAAAATATATCTATATGTATATATACATTGTTAGAAAAATCCTCATTATTATTCGTGCGTATTTTTTAGTGGAACTGCATTCTTCATGGACGTTAAATGGGAAATTCAAATGAAATCCTTTGACCTGCTATCTTCCTGCGGAAAGTCGTGTAACACCACTATTTCAAAGTGACGCGAGACTAAGGCGACGCGAGCTTCTTCGTGCTCCGTCGCAATCTGCGGCCTGAAAAATTGGGAACTTGTGAAAGCAATCTGACTCGATCTTTGGACTATGTTGTATGGCTTCGCAAGCACAGGATCTAGGGTTTCAAAGCGCGTGTGGAAACCCTTTGCGTGGAAACAGCGTCAGGGTTATTGTCGGTGCGGAAGAACGGAAGCGATGGAGATTTTACGCCGCTGCGGAATCAGGTTAAAGTTCTTAATGCTCAAAACACGAAAACGTTTTATTGGTATGTGTTACGTGCCATCTGGAGATGGAGGAAATTTATTGAGAAAGGAAACCGGTTGATTCAGAAAAACTAGTTCCTTTTCTCGTACAGAACACATTTTTGGGTCAGGGTTTGAGTGCAAAATTCATAAATACAAATGAAATAGAAATATACTCTGTCAACATATCGACTTGTCAATTTTTTTTCGAATCGAAATATAAAATTTTATGAATCCACGCAATCTTCATTAAGAGTCGCCTTTCATTTTTCATTACTCTTCCCTTAGAAATTAATATACATGACTTAATGTAACCTATGCTGAGTCATAATTAGATGTTTCTAATCTTTTCCATAATATTTTTAGTAGTGAATAAAAACAACAAAGTTTCTACGCTCATCGTAAAGTAAAAAGTTTCATTAATTTATAAAGATATGCAATACACTCTTAAAAATATTTCAACACAAATCATTTATTCAGTTTCCAAAAATAACAATAAAAAATAATGGCATTCAAATTCGAAATGTTTTAGCCTCTCTGGAGGCCATCTTATGAAGTAATCCTTAGATATCTTCGCGCAATGCGATTGATATGGATCTGTTTGCCAATAAACTTATAAATTGCAAACTTAATGTGCTAAAAAGCACGCTAATGGCAAGAATAGGCGTCAGAAAAATTACTGTAATCCTTATCTTGTAGTAATTCTTAAGCGGCGAACAACCAAATTATAACAGGTTGGCTAGTCAGACAAGTGCGTACCGAGAGAGTCGGAATCCTACCACTTTAATCGTATCACTATAAGCGGTTCGACTAATCCAATTCGTTTTGTCGGATGTAAGATCTCGGGTGTCTCTTTTTGATGACATCATTCGTCTTCACGACGGAAAAATGGCGTCCGACGATTGAGACATTTAAGCGCTGATATCGAGCGAAGTGCCGCAAAGTCGACAAGAGGTCTCCAAAGTGCGCGTTTCATTGAATGGCGCGAGGAACTTCGAGGTGAGGGACGGCGGGGCGGACGGGAGAGAGGGGAGACCGGCCACGGAGGCGTGGCCACCCCCCGCGGGGATCTGACCCCCCCAACCCCCCCGCCGACCCCAGTGCAGTGAACTCGACCATCTCCTCGAGTGACTTCCTCGAGGGATCGTATGCCCAGTCGGACGAACCACGGGGCGAACCCGTCCGGAGCACTCCCGGGCCCCGCATTTAGCATGGGACAACTCCGAGGGTAGGCGGGGGGGGGGGTCAGCGAAGCGGATTTACCTGTGGTAGAGAGGATACGCTGGCGACAGATGTGGCCGTCTAGGACAGAAGGGAATGGAGAGAGGGGGGGAGGGGGCAGAGAGGGAGATATCAGTCACTGCTCCCGGGGGCGATGCAAAGGTGCGTCGGGAAAAGGGGACACTGCACGCATACGTGTGTGTGTGTGTGTGCGTGCGCGCGCAGCCAAGGCGCGAGTGGGTAGGAATACAGTGTCTCTCGCATGTACGCATCCATGTCGTAAGTAGCCCGCCCTGGGCGTGGAGTTGGGAGAAGTTGATGATGGGCCCGGAGAGGAAGGAGCGAGCGGTAAGCGAGGGAGGGTGCTGCCACGGGAGTGTATGTAATTATGCAAATGGGGTGCGAGGGCAAGAGGCGGAGAGGTCAAGAGGGGGAGCGGGGCGGTGGGGGTGAGGGGTGTGGGGAGGGGGGGGCTTCCGTGTCATCCTCCCGCCTCCTCTTAGGAGGGGGGGGGGAACGGGAGTGGAGGGAAGGGACCGGGAGAATGAAGGAGGGAAGGAAATACGGAGTCGGAAAGAGTGTGCGTGGGAGACGGAATGGATTTCTCGAGGATGGCGTGTCGACTCTTTTAAGCACGACCTCCTCCGAGGATGGCAATGGGAGAAAGTGAAGAGTTACGAGGGAAAGGGGGCAAGAGTGAGTGAGAGAGGGGCGGGTGTGGAAACTACGGGAGAATCCGTCGAAAACAACAGAATCCGCTGGGCTTGACATGTTAGGGAATAATGATAGGTTGGAGATTTTTGTAAAAAAATTGGTTCTGAACGTGGCCAAAGTGTATATTGAAATCGTTTAAGTTAGGTCGTGGAGAGTTTTGGTTATAAATAAAGGAAAATGGAGAATTACGATGGATAAATCGAGTGAGTCTCAAAATCGAAAGAAAATAAATATGGAATTTGAGAGGAATCGATTGGTAAGGTTAGAGAAGGAACAAGATGTGAAAAGAAGGAAGAAATGTTTTATTAGTTATGGCAGAGAATCTCAATACTTTTAGGTGTTAGCAATGATTCTTAGCTCTCATATCCAAACCGTTCAGCTGTCAGGGAATTACTAAGTTTTACACGTCGCCATAATGTGCTTCTGAGCATTTAGAAGAAATTAGTGCCAGCAATGAGAATAAATTTGTTTCATGTGGACTGAGCTGTGCTCTTCAAAGTGAGTTTCGTGTGTGATTGCGTGGAAACCACGCCATTATTCGCTGATTTATATTATGTTTACAATATAGATAAATAAACAAAAAATGCTGAAGGGAAATTAAATAAAATATTCTTCTCGCAGTTTGGGCAATTACGATAATTTTTTTTGTTATTGTTTTGTTCGTGTTGAATTTCCGCGAAGATTTTTTATATCTGTTGGTATCATCATCGAATAATTTTGTAAACAGTATCTTGGGATCACTTGAGGAGGAAAATTTCAAAATGATGTCATGGTAGACGACTGTACAAATTGCCATGTTTTTTTTTATTTTAATATTTAGGAAACCGAGTCATCTAAAAAATAACACTTTAGTGTAGAAAGAGGACATGTAAACAGCTCGACCCGGTAAGATTGATTGACAGTTTGGTGATTGCACCAGTCTGATGCAATCAGTCTAATTTAAAACTATACTTGTTCCATTTAATTAGTAAAAAAAAGGTCTTAAGTAGGATAAAGGAAACTTAAAATATATTAAGTACATCAGGATGAATTGTCTGGGCAGGATAGACTAGGAAAACGAACGGGAATGCTAAACCCAAAAAGGCAAGAGAACAAGTGAAATGGGGAGAGCAAATAGGAAAATCTATGTTTTCGATAGCCACCCTTTACGTCAACTAAATACCTAACTATTCTGATGCTCAGTACAACTGTGTCGCCTCCTGGTAGGAACTAGTCCAAATTAATATTCTTCTTATTATCTATTATCCTCAAATCTATTGTTTTAATACTCGTCATTCTCAGTGGCGACTTCCACAATGTTGCAAATACTCGTACGGTATTTGAATAAGAAATGAATAAAGAGCCCGAATGATCCTTAACTTATGAGCAGTCTCTGTCGAGATGATAGGCTATTGCACAAACTGAATAGGTAATAGAAACCAAAGAGAAAACAACCAGTTATTCAGTTACTCCGGAGTGTGCATTAAAATCCACTTTACCGCATGGGATGGATAAATTAAATGAAAATAAAAGCATCTCGTGATGCAGTGAAGTGATTTGAAGGCGGCGTCGGCATCACGATCACTTACGAGGACGCGGCTCGTCCTAACGAGCACGAAGGAAGAAGATGTGAGGAGAGGAGCGAGTGAAAAAAATTAGGGGGGCAAAGGGAGGGGGGAGGAGGAAGGGGGGAGGAGGGGGGTGGGGTACGGAGTTTGTCGGCGCACCGCGTTGGCCCGGCCGGAGTTGTTTCGGGGTTGGGGGAGTTTCGCATCGGGGCCCAGTGGATAACACCTCTCCACTCGACCCTCCTTTCCTTCCGGTTCCGCGCCACCCCACCTCACCCTCCCCCCGCCCCCGGACTAGATTGATAAGGGGAAGAAACGAACAACGGGGGGGTTGGGGAGGAAGGGCGTCCCCGGCGTGGGCAGATATTTGTATCGGTGCTCATCCGACGAGTGCCGTAAAACTTGGATTCCTTTCGATCAATCAATCGCCCGGTGGCCTTCCGAAGTTGATTCTTTCGTTACGGTCGCGATGGAGATTTCGTTGAAGTGTAAATAAATGCCCACCGATCAACGAAAATCCCCCGAGTCCACGGAGTTGGCGGGAGATTGGATAAGAGATTCGGGTCGATGGGTGTGGACTAGGCAATTTTCTCCTCTTTCATCTGAAATTCTTTGCCAACTTTTTCTTTACTTGAAACGGATTTTATTAGATGTAATATTACTTTGCTGTGTATATATACGCTGAGTAATCTCTGAAGTAGTGTCCGACCCAATGATTTCATTTCATCATCTTTTTCCTGTTTTTCTAACGGTTTAACCCGTTGCATACATACCTTTAGGCGAGGTTTATTTTTTGAAAAGATAAATTCAAAAGCTTTGTCATTCCCAATAAAGTTGTTTTATGTAGGATGAAAATCCTCAAATGAACAATTTACTTCGTCATTGACGCAATTATTGAAAAACATGTTGATTTTATGTTGCCTTTAGTAATTACTTTTTTTATCGAGTCACTCGAAGGTTCAAGCTCTGTATGTTTATAAATTTTATACTCAATATCTGCTTGTTGGAAATCAAATTCACATCAGATTTTTTAATCAAAAGTAAATTTAGATATAAGGTCATATTTCTGCAATCGGAAACTACTCTGAGAAGAAACCTGTTCTTGGGAAATGACTGTTATAGCGCTCACCCGCTATCATACATTGTTAGACTTTTTTATAGAGTTTACTTGTGACTATCGCAACGTGGCGATAATAATATATATCCAAGGATATAATGAGCCACTATTGTCACCTTTAAACGTGTCTTTAATGAGTTATCTTTTTGGTTGACACTATGATACCAAAACTCGAAGACACGGTCATAATAAAAAATAATGGAATCAATGAAAGTTACATATTCTATTCACAAAAGTAGATCACCAAAATTCTTGAATATCATTTAACATTGGATTCATGATAACATATTAAAAGAACAGCCAAACATGTCGAAATCGACTCTTAGATTTCAAAACACATTTTTCAAAGAATTATTATTGCATTATGCTGAGTGAAATGTTAAACCCGTGTTCCAAATTTAGTTTTCATTATTGGCCCATTTTATAGTATCACTTATTATTCTGTTGCAAACAGAAAACAAAAAAAAAACAAAAATTATTTTTATTAATGTTTAACATGCACAATTCATATCCCTTTTTGCTCTTGTGAAATTCCATTAAAAATAAAAGTTACCGCTTCGGGTTCCACTTCGTCGACGTTTTGAAAATCCATCGGAAAGAGGAACAATGGTAACATTCCACTGGATATTTAATGGTGCTATGCGTTTCGGCATTTTACGGCACCATCAGGTATCGCTGATGATGCCGTAAATACCGATTCCGATGACGCGTCGTACCAGTAAACATTCTGTGGAATGGTACGATCGTTCTTCTTTTTCAACGACCATCCATTATAAATGTTGAAAGCTTTAACCGTTGTAGACATTCTATAACGAAGCAATTACTGAGGGATGAATTGTGTTCAGGAATAAACCCCCTCGTAAATTCCTATTCATATCGACAGATATTTTCCCACACCAAAGATATAATTCTTTTTTTTTAACGTAACTTTTCACCATCAAAACCTATCTGAAAATAATTTTGAATCCCGGAACGCTCTTTTTTTATTCTCCCCGCTGATCAAGATTTTTTACGATGAAATCCGCAGGGGAGGGCGTTACAAACAAAGGGCTGAAGTGTCACGCGCAGAGCCTCCGCGAAACCGTAGCTCGTCCCCATGCTTTTAATTCGCGCCAACGGCCAGAGTAATTAAACGTATGCGGCAGTTTTAATGCGATCCAAATTATACGGAGTGGTGGTACATGTAGCTGGACCATTCGCCGTCGCCTCCAACCACCACCCCTCACCCGCCCCCCCTTGCACCTCTTCCGCGCCAGCCTGAATTACCACTTCACTCGTGCGAGCGGCCTTCAATAATTTTCCGGGAGGGGAGAGAGGAGGGTGGGGGGCCGAGCGGGGGGAATGCCGGGGAGCTGACGGGGGCAGCGACGCCCATCGGGGCCTTTCCGGGGAGGGCCCGGAACGATCCTCGGAGTGACGATCGAGTCTCCCCGGCGAGCGGGTGGATTTGGGGCCGATGAGTCGGAGGGGAGAGTGCGTGGAGTGGGGCCGCGTTTGGAGTGATGCCCGTGAGCGGGACACCCGTTTGATTGATGGAGTCGTTATCTGAGCGACGCCACTCCCAACTTGTATCGGTGGGGCTGAGTAGGCGGAGTTGGGATGGGGAAGGAGATGCGAGGAGGAGATGCCGAAAGAATCGAGTGGACGGGGAGGGAATTGGGGGTTGAGGTTTTGAAAGTGAGAAGGGTGTTGCTCCCCCCCCCCCCGGCTGGGTCGCACTACTTCATTCATAAAGTTTGCTCGGATACTGGAGAAAAGCGAGTACTTTTTACATACGCACACACACATATATATATATATATATATATATATATATATATATATATATATATATATATATATATATAGACACACACAAATTTTATAATTAACAGGCTATCACAAAATCCAGCAACCTACTCAACATCAGGTCCCTCTTCATCTCAGAGTACTTTCTTCCTCCCTTCATCCCGTCCAACATCCCTATCCTGTTCCTTCCCTTTCCTCGTTTGCCTAACATTCTCCTCTCTATTACAGCCTTCAACATCCCTTTGCCGGTCAATACCCCCTTCATCCACTTTTCCTGCCTCCATAGGACTTCTCCCGACAAACCCCTCTCTTCGCCCACCATACCAAGTACCTCCTCATTTGTTTTCTTCTCTGTCCATTTCACCTTCTCCATTCTTCTCCACACCCACATTTCAAAAGCCTCCAGTCTACGTCTATCCTCCTGCTTCAATGACCACGTTTCCACACCGTACATAGCTACGCTCCATATCAAAGTTTTTACGAGTCTTTTCTTAATATCCTTACTCAAAGTCCCTGTCAACAACTCCCTCCTCCTTGTAGTAGTAGTAGTTTTAAGGGGAGGCGACCGACAGCTAAGGTCATTTGCGCCATAGGGGATGGACAGGAAAGGATGAAGGGTGGAGAGAAACCCGGCGTCGGCATTAGCCTGCTCTTTACGAAAGGCGCCAAGGGGTCCGCAGTTTAACGTCCCATCCGACGGACGGCGTACTCACTCAAAGTGCCCTCCACAAAGCACCTCAAGTAGGGATCGAGATACCTCTGAAAAATATTCAACACCGCCGGGATTTGAACCCGCGCCCTCAGGGTGGGAAGCCAGTACGTTAGCCCCCGCACCATCTCGATCCCCCTCCTCCTTGTTAAAACCTCTTTACCTAGCGCAAAATTCTTCTCCTTGCGTACCAACTACTTTGACCGTGTTGATCCAAAAGACTATTGAGAAACGTAAACTGCTCTACCTGCTCTAGTTTTTGCCCTCCTATTTCAATGTTTAGCTCAGCCTTTTTCTTTCTAGAAAATCGTATAACCTGTGTTTTATTAATATTGATTTTCATCCCATACCTGTCGCAATGAATTTCCAATTCACTCAGCAATGTTTGCAAACCCATGGCTGACTGACAAACTAAAGCTTGGTCATCAACAAACCTAACTGATTTTATGAATTCCCCGCCCACCTTCATTCCTACCTCCAGTTCTTCACATGCCTCTTTAATCATTTCCTCTGCATACAGGTTGAACAGCAACGGTGATAATGGGCAACCCTGCCTTACACCTCTTCCTAACACTGCCCATTCGGACTCCCCGATCCCCAGTCGCACCTGAGCAGTCTGAGACATGTACAGGTTGCGGATTAGCCTCCTTTCCCTCCAATCTACTATATTCCTATTTTCTGCAATATACTCATTAGTTTTTCCCAATTCATTCTATCAAACGCTTTTTCGAAATCTACGTAACAGGCAAATACCTCCTGGTTGTGTTCTATATTCCTCTCGATTAATAATCTCATTACTGCAATGGCATCACGCGTACCTCTCCCCTTCCTAAACCCAAACTGATCATCCCCAAAGTAATCATTTGCCCTACCCTCTTCTTTTGTGTATGATCCTGAGAACACCTTATATATATATATATATATATATATATATATATATATATATATATATATATATATATATACACACACATACATATACATATGTATATAAATATACATGCATATATAAATATGTATTTTTTTCTGCTGCCAGGTCTTCCTGGGAAACCATAACCGGCACAGGGAAAGGAACCAGCCCCCCTACCCTGAGGTATGAATTTCACACACCGTATAGGGCTTATTACTGGATGAAATCTGCCATCACCTACCAAACCGACCTTTGGGTTGATTACTGTGGTTATGGTTTTATATTACATGTATATATATATATATATATATATATATATATATATATATATAGATATATATATATATATATCATATTTATTTATTTATATATATGCATTCATTACTTTATAAGAAAAGCTTTCTCGGAGGCTGAATGTGGTTGCAATCCTTAATGGGTATGGTCGTCAAACAGTATATTTCTAATAAATTTTGGCATCAGTACAGCTCTTATAAATTCGACTTAGCAATGGCTTATCAGTTACTTCTTAAGGGTCAGAACAGTCTTCACTGCTCCCTATCTCACAAGAGGAATTCTTTTTCAGGATTTTTCACGTGGTTCTCTTCTCATTGCCATAATTCCATTCGCGCCGCTCGTAAAGTGCGGACTAGATAAATCATACACTATGTATTATTTCTTCAGTCTATTTCTTTATATGGAATAGCGTGAAGCAAAATTGTTAATAGCTAAATATAACATCACTTCTCTTTATCTTTTCGTTAAAAATTACAGTATCATTTTGCAATTTGAAAAGGTACTATTAGTGTTCTAAAACTGTCGAAAGTATCCTTATTTTGCTTTTCGTGTCAAGTGTATCCGTATTAATGTGTTGCTTTGAAAATACTTATTAGACCAGACGGAGATGAGCTCAGTTTGAAACTGCCGCTCAGGATATTTTTCCAAATCTATATCCCTCATCCTCTCAGAAAAGTCTGCTCCTGCAGATGCTTAACCTACCTGTAGATCAGATATATCCTCATGAAAGGGGAATCCATTCGAGTACTCGCAGGGAATTTGAAAAGCAGGAGAGAACCGCCGGGACGTTTTGCAAAGTGTGCATTTTTCCTTGAAATATATATTGAGAATATAAGAACTATTCATCCGAATCTCTAAATTGAATTATTTAAACACTGTCATAGGCAACTTTAGGAGCGCTGAGTCATTGCTGCTTTCACGTCCTGTAGGTTCTTCATACATCCGGATAAGCTTTATGCTTCAACAAAAATGACCCTTTGTATAAAATTTTTAATCCTATTTTTAATTCATGTTTATGTTTTGTTAAAATGCAAATTGGGATAATATCAAAGAATGAATCACTGAAAATAGTGCGTTTAATTTTTAATTGAGTGTTTTCAGACTTCTGGCGACCAGATTTCTTTTTCATTTGTATTAATGAATTACGTGGGCAATTACATTTCAACAGATTCAGGCCCTTAATTGTAACCAAATGGATTGTGCAATATTTGTTCCGAGATCTGTGTTGGAAGAATTTTCCAGTGGTATCTCGGTCCCTGTTCGGAGTGCCTCGTCGAGAGCATTTCAACTGGAATACACCGTCGGTCGAATAGTGCGTTAAAGCGTGTACTCTTTTGCACCTTCAGTTGGGAGTATACGTTAATGACGCCGTCGGGCTTCTCCCAACCTGCCTGCTTTCCTGAGCATACCACTTCTACCAAATCACCCACCTAATGGTGCAAATGACCTCGGCTGTCTGTTGCCACCCCAAATAGTTACTACAACTGCTTATTCCGATTATCATGGCGGTGAAAATTCAGCCAATGGTTATGGCCGCGGATATGAATCCTCTTCTGTGTGTACTCTTGCCGAGGAAAATTTAAATGCCTCAGAGTCGTATATTGTATGGAAAGCTCATGTTCATGGTTATTAGTCAAATTGATATAATATTTGCTGTTTATCTCCATTTTTCTATGGCATACTCGCGTTCAAGTAATTTCTAAATTTCCTTTAGAGTAAGATTTTTAATTAAAAGTTATAGATTATTCTGCCTAGGCTGTTCGTAAATTTCCGCCAACATTTCTCGGAATAAATTTACGGAATGATCCCAACAAGCAATCAGATCTTAGTCATGGCTAATAACACTCAAATGGCCGACGTCATTTCTGATATATGAGTAGCTTCCATGAATTCCTTCCTTACGTTCCGAGAGCAGACAGCATTATTAAGCAATTTTGAAATTTATTTGTTGACGACTCTGTCACTTATATATATATATATATATATATATATATATATATATATATAAAAGTGGCAGAGTCGTCAACAAATAAATATATATATATATATATATATATATATATATATATATATATATATATATATATATATATATATCATTCTCATCTTTCCATATGCTAAGCTTTTTATTGAGAAGAACAAAACGTATTTTACTTCAAATACATGTGTTTATTTTATGGTGATCTGTATGTTTAATGAAAAAAGGGCAAATTAATTGAAAATACAGGCCTTCATTTAAGGAAAATACCGATTTTCAACGTATAAACCTGTGCTTTCAAGTATAAAATTTCTCTGAACTTCGTTTTGATATTAGGAGGAACTACAAAGTAACAACAATGGCAGTATATGTTCACAAGTTATGGTTATCCTGTTTCTATAGTTGTATAGTTCTAAAGCATATACTATATATGTGTGTGTGTGTGTGTGTGTGTGTGCGTGCGTGCGTGCGTGCGTGCGCGCGTGCGCGCGTGCGTGCGCGCGTGTGTGCGCGTGTGTGCGCGTGTGTGCGCGTGTGTGCGCGTGTGTGCGCGTGTGTGCGCGTGTGTGCGCGTGTGTGCGCGTGTGTGCGCGTGTGTGCGCGTGTGTGCGCGTGTGTGCGCGTGTGTGCGCGTGTGTGCGCGTGTGCGCGCGTGTGTGCGCGTGTGTGCGTGTGTGTGCGTGT